>NW_027656321.1:0-107061 GCF_964235325.1 Thermobia domestica | reverse complement strand
GTCAAAATTTTCGGTGGTGGATTTTAAGTGTTCCTCATAACCTCACCCAAGATAGATTATTTTTTGAAATATACGTTGTGTTGAATACGATCGTGAAAACCCGGTGTCACAGCGGTCAAAAATAAGTCGAATATAGATTTTTTTTAAAATAAGCATTTTTTAACTTTGTCAAAATTTTCGGTGGTGGATTTTAAGTGTTCCTCATAACCTCACCCAAGATAGATTATTTTTTGAAGAATACGTTGTGTTGAATACGATCGTGAAAACCCCGGTGTCACAGCGGTCAAAAATAAGTCGAATATAGATTTTTTTTAAAATAAGCATTTTTTTAACTTTGTCAAAATTTTCGGTGGTGGTTTTGCAAAGTAAAATTGCGTTTTTTTTCTATTTACAGGTTTAGAAAGAATACGTTATTGGGAAAAACACTAATTGGTGTTCTATAGTTGGAACAGTCCCAATTACTTTTTTTCTTGCAAACACCTGATTTTTTCGAGAAGAATTTTGCAAAAAAATATAGCGTTACAGTGAATAATTGTTGAACGTTAAGAATAATAGGTTATTGGGAAAAACACTAATTGGTGTTCTATAGTTGGAACAGTCCCAATTACTTTTTTCTTGCAAATACCTGATTTTTCCGAGAAGAATTTTGCAAAAAAAATATAGTGTTACAGTGAATAATTGTTGAACGTTAAGAATAATAGGTTATTAGAAAAAACACTAATTGGTGTTCTATAGTTGGAAGACTACAATTAAGATAAAACAGCAAGCATTAACGATTTTACAATATTCTAAAAGTTAGATAAACAGCAAAAAAATGGAGCGATTTAATATAATATCTGAATCTCAGCAATATTATAGACAGTTTAAAGATAATGGGAATTTACTGACAATTGAATTAACTCCTCCCCCAGAGGGAGAAAACCCCCTTGAATGGGTAGAAAACGGTATTAATGATTTGGTACGGTATGTAATGAGAGGTGTGCTCCCTCATCATCGTGTAGGGTTGACTTTTATAAACCAAAATCACCCAGATAAACCATTCTATTTATCGTTTCGAACTGCTAATAATATGACTGCTGAAAATGTGTGGGGTGCGTTAGAAAAAGTAATTCAATCCAATACTTCATTCTTATATCAAGATCGCTTTATTCTCTATTTTCACCACGTCGAATTACCTATTGGTATGGGACGAGTGAAACAGAATTTTTCTGACATAAACGAGTACATAAAACATAACAGAGGTATTATAGTCATTAAAAACCCTGAATACTATTGTTTGGGTCAAGCTCTGGTGGTAGCTATAGGACTTATTGAACATAAAAATGATAAAAAAGAAAGATATAGATATTGCCATCAATACGCAAAACATATGTTTCAAAAGGTATCCGAACTAAGTGAAAAGGCTGGTGTTAGCCTAGAGAATGGCGGGGGGATAAAGGAATTAAAAAATTTCAGGCATATTTAGCGGACTATAAAATCACCGTGTATGATGGGTTATCGGGAGAAAAAATATTTTTTGAGGGTCACGGTCATGGCAAACAGATTAATTTGTTATATATTAACAACCATTATAACGTGATCACTAGCCTAACAGCAGCCTTTTCATGCGGATACTTCTGCGAAGAATGCCACAAAAAATTTCAAACCAAAGACAGGCACGTGGGGAAGTGTAAAGCTTTATGCAATAAATGCCAGAACAGACCACCATGCACAATTACGGAAAGTGTAGTATACTGCCGGGAATGCAATAGATGTTTTTACGGGGCTCAGTGTCTCAAAAACCATAAGGCTTCATTGTGCGCTATTCTGAAGGTGTGTCCTCAATGTCGTAAAGCCTACGTCGTGAAAAAAGGGCGGAATCCACACGTCTGTGGGGAGGTATTCTGCACAGGGTGTAATAATATGATGCCGTCAGGCCATTTATGTTATATACAACCCTGCCGAATGCGTACCCCACAGAAATGGCTATTAGTGTTTTACGATATCGAGTGCCGCCAAGATAAAGAGATAGCCGGTGGTATTTTTGAGCATGAGCCCAACCTGTTAGTCAGCCAACAAGTTTGCTACTGTTGTAAAAACAGTGAGACTGAACGGTGTGGTGTATGCGGCGATAGAACACATGTATTTTACGGGGACAAATGCATCGGGGAATTTTTAGACTATTTAGCACAAAGGCGTTCTGAAATAAATAAAATAGTCGTCGTGGCTCATAACGCAAAGGGCTACGACGCCCATTTTATTTTACGCGCAATGATGCTTCATAAAGAGTGGACGCCGCGAATTATTATGCGGGGGTGCAAAATTTTATCGATGGAGTATTTATATTTAAAATTTATCGATAGTCTAAATTTCTTGCCGATGCCTTTGGCCAAATTAGGCGACGCGTTCGATTTGTCCGTCTCGAAGGGTCATTTCCCTCATTTATTTAACGCAAAAGCTAATCAGGAGTATAGGGGCACTTTACCGGGTATCGAGTATTACGATGTGGGGAGTTTGAAAAAGAAACAGAAAGAGAAGTTTTTGCGTTGGTACAATGAGGAAAAGGAAACACTTGGAGAGACGGGTTTCGTTTTAAAAGAACAACTTATAAAATACTGTATGAACGATGTGGACGTGCTGCGCAATGCTTGCGTAAAATTTATGAACGAGTTTGAGGCTATTTCTGGCGTCAACCCGTTCCTCGAGACTATAAGCATTGCCAGCGCGTGCAACTTAATGTATCGAAAAAAGTTCCTGCGACAAGACACCATTGGTATTATCCCGCATAGTGGCTACAGGTGGCGTGATAATCAATCTGTCGGCGCCGTTCAGTGGCTCGTGTACGAGGCCGACAGATTGAAAACACGAATCCAACATTCTGGTAACGGGCGAGAGGTTGTGGTGAGAGGAGGGTATAAAGTGGATGGATATGCACACTATAACGGAGTACCAAGGGTGTCTATTTCACGGGTGCCGGGAGTGTTACCCCACAGGCCGTGACAACCCCATATATAATGACGCGTACACTACTTTCAATATGCGTTATGAAAGTAGTGAAAACAAAATTAATCGTTTAAAAGAGCTGGGGTATATAGTTCATGAGATGTGGGAATGCCGGTGGCGTGAGTTTTTAAAAGAACACCCACCGGTGAGTATATTTGTAAAAAACCACATCATGACTAAAAAAGCCCCAATTCACCCGCGGGATGCCCTGTATGGCGGTAGAGTCGACAACGTGAAACTCTACAGAAAGGCGAAAGAGGGAGAACGTATCATGTATACAGATATAATCTCCCTCTATCCTTACTGTTGTAAGGTGAAGAAATATCCTGTGGGTCATCCGAAAGTGAATGTAGGTGATGACGAGTGTCCCGATATTTCAGCGTTTGAGGGAATAATAAAGTGTTCGGTTTTACCCCCGGCCAATCTCTACCACCCGGTGCTGCCCTATCGGAGTGGTGGAAAATTATTGTTCCCCTTATGCCGAACGTGCGCGGACACTCTGAATGGAGAAGAAGAATGCACCCATTCGGAATGGGAAAGAGCTTTGACTGGAGTGTGGGTTGTAGACGAAGTGCGGGTAGCTGTCGAGAAAGGATATAGAGTGCTAGAAAAACACGAGGTATGGAGCTATGAGGTTGTAATGTATGACGCTGAAAAGAAAGAGGGCGGTATTTTCACGGAATACATTAACCTGTTTATGAAGATCAAGACTGAGTGTAACGGTTGGCCTGCAGGATGCGTCACCGAACAACAAAAAGACCAGTTCATACAGGAGTATTATGAGAAAGAGGGTATCCGATTAGACCGGGAAAAGATTATGCGCAACAAACCTAAGAAACGAATTTCAAAGCTAGGAGTAAACAGCCTGTGGGGTAAGTTCGCACAAAGAGAAAACATGGAGCAAATCGCTATCATTAAAACTCCCGAGGAGTATTTCGATAAATTAACAAATCCAAATATTGAGGTTAATTCGTGTATTCCAATCGGCGACAAATTCCGTGTGCTCAACTGGAGTGTTAATGAGAGCGTTATTGCTCCTGCTAAAAACATTAACGTGATAATCGCCGCATACACCACGACACACGCTCGCCTCGAGTTATTTCGTTATTTGGATTTACTTGGCGAACGTGTGTTATATTATGATACCGATAGTATTATTTACACTCAATCGCCTGGTGAGCCACAGTTAAAAATAGGAGTGCATTTAGGGGAATGGAAGAATGAGTTGGCAGAATACGGTCCGGATGCATATATCGAAGAATTTTGTGCTGGTGGTCCCAAATGTTACGGCTATTCTGTTGTTAACACTCTTAATGGTAAAACAAAGACAGTATGTAAAATCAAGGGAATCACACTGAATAATAAAACATTAAAATATGTTAACTTTGAACAAATGAAAGATATGATTTTAAATAATTCACCTTCTATTAGCGTTCCTCTCGGTCGACAGATTGTACGTACTAAAGATTATAAATTGATTACTAAGCCGGAGGGGCATAAAATCTATCAGGTTACTGCTAGTAAAAGGAAACGAATAGAAAATTTTGATACACTTCCCTACGGTTATAAAAGAAATCGAATAGGGTAAATACAGTATTAGTAGAAACGATAGTTTTTAATTAAGTAGAGAGTAAAAAAAATGGATAATCAAAATTTAAATCAATATTATTATTATTTCAATGAACTCGAGGTATGTGTTGGTCTAGCATACGATGATGAGGGAGAATTTTCTGTTATTATCACTTTACATAATTACTATGATCGTATTCGTCTTTCACCTGATGAGTGGTATACTTTTCTATCATATTATTCATATATTGAAAACTACTTTAATGCTGATACAAATTCTTCATTGCCTACACAATTTTTCATTAGTGAAAATTATAAAATATCATTGTCAGATACTCTTAAAGGTATTCGTCAGTGTTTTATTCGCTCGTCAGATGACGATAGTAATGGTCAGGTAAATTTCTGTGTTTGTACATGGCGAAAACTCCAGCTTCATTTGCCGTGCATTCAGCGGACCATAATTACTTGTTCTCAATTATGTAAAGTTGTAAACATGCCTGAAAAGTAATAATAATAATATGTTATTATATTCATAATTATTTTGTGGTGTAACAGAATATGGAGTTTCAACACCCATTTACTTGTATTATAGCTGGTCCCACTGGGTGTGGTAAATCATATTTTGTAAAAGAGTTTTTAAAACATTATGCCGAAAAATGGAAAAATATAGTATGGTGTTATGGTGAGTGGCAACCTCTGTATGAAACTCTATCCTCAGGTTGTACATTTAAAGAAGGGCTCCCCAAAATAGATGATTTTCCAGCACATGCTGGCCCCCATCTGGTAATTATTGACGATTTAATGCGAGAATGTGATACACGAATTGTTGACTTTTTTACTAAAGGTAGCCACCACCGAGATTTAAGTGTTATTTTTATAACACAAAATATGTTTCATCAAGCTAAAGGTATGCGAGACATATCATTAAATTGCCATTATATAATATGTTTTAAAAACCCCAGAGACCAGGCTCAAATTAATTATCTAGCACGCCAATTATATCCTGGTAACACAAAATTTGTACAGGAAGCCTATCAGGACGCAACACAAGTTCCTCATAGTTATTTGGTTTTTGATTTAAAACAGGCCACTCCCGACGAACATCGTGTTCGAACAAAAATTTTCCCCTCAGATTCTTACAATTATGTTTATGTACCGGTAAAAAAATAATCTCAATAACTGATATATTTTAATACTAAATTTTAATATAATAGCTACAAAAAGAAAAAAAATGATTAGCAAAGAGAGTGCACATTTACTAAAACTTTTAGCAAAGGCAAAACCCAAAGTACGCCAAGCAATTTTACAAAATGCCGATCCCGAATTAATTCGTTCTATTTGTGAATGTTCCTATAACGTATTACAAGGAAATGTTCCGTTAAATAAAAAAGAGAAAAATAGATTAAAAAGGTATAGAAAGGAATTGAGGTATTTAGCGAAAAAGGGGCCATCATTAAAACAAAAGAAAAAACGAATAATTCTACAAAAAGGTGGGTTTCTTACTGCTTTGCTTGCACCTATTATTGGAGGTATACTATCTACTTTAATTAAATAATTATGCAGCATGCACAAAAGCTTGTTTTAATTGCACCAGAAAAATTACACCAATATCAAACTATATCTAATTTAGACGATGAGATGAAAAATATTTTAAATAATAAAAATATGAGTGTTGAAGAAAAATGGATACGCTATAAAGAGGTGTTACAAAAATATTTACACATTGTGCAAAAACCTACTGCAACAACATCAACTAGTGTTGGTACTAAGAAGAAGGAGGAGGAGGATGAGGACGGGGAGGACGATGAAATACTATCTACTCTCCCCGAAAATTGTCTGCGTAAAGCAAGACCTTTATTACGTAGATTAAAACAAAATTCCAACATTCATTGGGATGACAGTGGTAATGTTAATATTTATAATAAATTAATTCCTGGAGCTAATATAGTAGATCTAATAGCAGATTTTGTCAGGTATCGCAAGAAAAATATTCCCCCTACAGGTTGGGAACCCTTCGCTGAACTGTTAGCAAAATCCAATATACCTTTAGAGTATATAGGCAACCCACAACGTATAGAATATATTCGTAAGCTGACATCATCTGCTGTTGCTGCTGCTGATCCAAAACAGGAAGAAGAAGAGGAGGAGGAGCCACCACGTAAACGTAAAGTTGTCAACAGATGGTGTGATTATAAAATATGAAGAAGCTGGCCGATATTTATTATAACCCTTCACACCCTGCCTCGTTTTCAACCGCAACGTCATTATGGAGAGCTGTGAAGAAATCTATTCCTTTACACAAAGTGCGACAGTGGGTAAAAGAACAGTCGGCTTATACTCTGCATAAGCCAGTACGTAAAAAGTTTCCACGTAATCCCTATTTAGTGTTCAATATCGACGATCAGTGGCAAGCTGATTTAAACGATATGCACAGTCTGCAGAAGTATAATGATGGTAATAGGTATATTTTAACAGTGATTGATTTGTTTAGTCGTTATGCCTGGGCTGTGCCTGTACGTACAAAAACTGGTGAAAACATTATAAAAGCATTTAAGCAAATATTTGCATCTACACGTCGTAGACCCTTACGTCTACAAACAGATAAAGGTACAGAGTTTGTTAATAGACCATTTCAGTTATACTTAAAAAAGCAAAATATTAAATTCTTCACAACACAAAACGCCGATATTAAAGCAAGTGTGGTGGAACGTTTTAATCGAACTCTTAAAGAACGAATGTGGAAATATTTTACAGCAAAGAAGACTTACCGATACATAGATGTGCTATCGAAACTTGTTCAGGCATATAATTCTAGACCGCATAGAGCTCATCAATTACCACCCGCCAGTGTGAACCAGGACACTTTTCAACAAGTTTGGAATAAATTAATAAAACCAATGCCACATACTAACATTGCAAAATATAAAAAAGGTGATACTGTGCGCATTACTAAAGCAAAACGGCATTTTGAAAAAGGGTACAAAGAAAAGTGGACTGTAGAAATATTTAAAATAAAACAGGTGATACATAAGGAAAAGAAAGTGGTTTATGTGTTGGAGGACTTAAATGGTGAAGTAATTGATGGTACATTTTACGAAGAGGAATTACAAGGAGTGCCTCTGCCTAAAGTTTATGAAATAAACGAAATTTTAGAAGTTAAAGGTAAACGTGTACTTGTTCGTTGGCGGGGATATCCCCCTTCCTTTAATTCATGGATTCCTGTGTCACATTTAAAAAACATTTAGCCACAATACAATATTATAAACAGCTGTTCTATCTGTGTATATAGGAAAAAATAATAATAATGAATGATCCATACTTTAAATACTATACTCACCAAGCAGGAGGTGGTTATAACGTGTATAGAGGTGCACCATATCAAGAAGGTTATGGTATTGGAAGTTTTTTAGGTGGTTTATTTCGAAGTGTATTTCCGTTAATTAAACAAGGAGCAAAAACTGTTGGTAAAGAATTGTTACGTACAGGAATTAATGTAGCTGGAGATGTATTAGGTGATAATAGACCTATTGACGAAGCTTTAACATCACGTTGGCAAGAAGCTAAAAATAATTTAAAAACTAAAGCTCAAAATAAAATAAATCAAGTGTTGGAAGGATCTGGAAGAAGAAGAAAACGGGGAAAAGTTCATTTTGCAAAGACGACTGGTGGTAAAAAGAAAAGGAAGAGTGATATTTTTGATTAATATGGAACAGACTAGCTTTTATCTTACACTACCGAGTAACAGTTCTATGGAGTATTTTCCACAAAATACTTTGTCATGTTATACTACCAAATTATATCATCCATTGGTGCTAGAGAAAGGTGAGTGGGAGACGGCAGTTGTTGAAGTACATTATACAAATTCATTTCAGAATGTTTCCAAATATACTAATAATATTTATTACCGTCTCATGAATACAAAAAGCTGGAACATAACTAAAATCTTACCAGGACACTATTTTAATGTCGATGATATTCTATCTCAAATTAATCATAAAAGTGATATATTAAATTTACAATTAAAAGTTAAAGCATCAGTAAAACGAATTGAAGTCAGTAGAGTAATAAAAGATCAAGAGAGGCATATAGAAGTACGTCTATCTCCTGAACTAGCCAGAATACTAGGCTTTGATCACATACAACTAGAAGATATTGCAGTTGTGCATCATGCTCGTTATCCACCTGATTTACAAAAATCGCTACCTACACTTATGTATATTTACAGTGATATTGTAGAACCACAAATGGTGGGTGACACAGTAGCTCCATTGTTACGTATTATAAATACAAATATTACAGAGTATGGTATTAATAATGTACATATTTTTGACAATCCTCACTATGTCTCCGTGCAACGTAAACAATTCGATCAAATTATTATTGATTTAAGAGATAGTACAGGTAATCCACTTCCTTTCCAACATGGCAGTGTATGTGTAAAATTACATTTTCGCAAACGTAATACGGTATTATAAATTTTACCATGTGTGAATATTAATAGAGAGAAACGAAAATGCAGTGTGAGTGTATGAAATCAGAATTAGATTTATTTGCTGGTTTACCCACTCAAACCAGTATTATAGGTAATAAAATAGTTCCATATAAACCTGTGGCTTCGATAGCTGATAATGCACCAATAGAATTTGTTGTCCCCGGTCATGGGGATGACTATATTGACTTATCGCACACAATGTTTTATATTAAAGGTAAAATTACTAAATCAGATGGTTCTAATTTAACTTCTGCCGATAAGAAAATCGGCCCTGTAAATGATTTTCTCAATGCAATGTTCAGTGAATTGCAATTATATTTAAATAATCAACTTATTTCCTACTCTTCACACACATATCCATATCGATCGTATATTGAAAAACTACTAAATTATAATGCTGAAGCTAAATCAACGCATCTTCAAACATCAATGTGGTTTAAAGATACTGCAGGACATATGGACAGTGTGGCCGATGCTAATGTAGGATTTAAACAACGTTTTCTTCTCACTACTTTAAGTCAGTCATTTGAATTATTGGGTTATATTCATGCTTATATATTTAATCAGGAGAAATTTTTACTGAATGGTGTACAACTGCGCATTAAACTAATTCCAGCTAAACCTACATTCTGTCTAATGGGTGACGCAGATGCTGATGGAAAAGTTGTAATTACAGACGCAACATTGCTTGTGAAAAAGGTTGATGTATCACCGGCCGTTAAAATAGCACAAAATAAAGTATTACAAAATCCTAAATTTAGAGTAAAATATCCTATAACAAAAGTGCAAGTGAAGACTGAAACGCTGCCACAAGGAATTATGGATAGTACACTTCCAGATCTATTTTCAGGCCTAGTGCCTAAACGAATTATTATTGGTTTTGTTACTAATACGGCTTTTAATGGTACTTATCAGACAAATCCGTTCAATTTTCAACATTTTAATATGTCATTTTTTACACTGTATGTTGATGGAACGCCTGTGCCTTCCAAACCACTACAACCTGATTTTGATAATAAGCTATATATACAAGCATATTCCACGTTATTTACAGGTTCAGGTATTTATTATTCTAATCAAGGTAATAATATTTCACTCGCTGAATATCCTAATGGTTATACTCTACTGGTGTTTGATTTAACTCCTGATTCTAGTGCTAGTGCTGGATTTCATACTAGTCCGCAACGGCAAGGAAGTGTACGCCTAGAGGTTCATTTTAAAGAAGCACTGCCATCTCCTGTAACAGCAATTATTTATGCTGAATTCTCTTCAGAATTAGAAATTGATTTCCAGAGAAAAGTATATATTAATTAAAGGGAAAAAAATGTTAAATACAATTGAGCTTTATGAAGCATTACAACAAAATTTGCCTAAAGATCATTTTATTGGTGTGTATGCCGCTGATGAGTTACCTCTGTTTATTCATACATTTCCAGCCGCCATAATTATAAATACTGATTCTAGTGATAAGCCTGGTGAACATTGGGTTGCTGTTTATATATCTAATATGTGTGTGGGAGAGTATTTCGATAGCTATGGTATACCTCCCTATATACAACATCATATAAGGTTTTTAAAACGAAACTGTCTGTATTATACATGGAATAATAGACGTATTCAAGGTGATTTATCTCAATTTTGTGGACATTACTGTTTCCTATATCTAGCATGTCGTGCATCTGGTTATTCGATGCAGGATTTTTTAAACAAATTCTCACTCACTACTATTGATGCTAATGATATTATGCTTTATTCATTTATGAGAGTATGATGGTATTATTTTTTTAAACTCCGCCATTGCCGGTCCCAAGCCCTGGATGAGAAAGGAGGAGGGTTGGGGGTGTTGCTACCCCGTAAAAGAAAATAAGCCATACTCTGCTATGCGGTAGGATAAAGAAAGTGATATTTGCTCAGCTATATGGTTGTAAAGTGCTCATAAAAGGGAACGAGTGCACCCCTGCTATGTTAGATAGTCTTATGCTATATGCGCTATGTTATGTGTTCGTAGTCTCTGTGTAATTTCTGCTATGTTAAAAGTGCTCATAAAAGGGAACGAGTGCACCCCTGCTATGCTATACGTGCTATGTTAAATAGGTGGATGGAGAAGGTGTTATCAATCTGCTATCTGTTCGTAAAGCGCTCATAAAAGGGAACGAATCTTATGGGGCATGTGCGTGGAGGGTTATCCTGCGCCGACCGATCTGCGCGGCACGTGCGCGTGGTCGGCCATTCGCAGTTAAGGGGGCGGGGTCCGGTGCCAGCCAATCGGAAGGGGGTCCCGCGCCAGCCAATCGGCGGGGTCCGCTGCCAGCCAATCGGAGGTCGTAAAAGAGCGTGACCAATCGGCGTCAAGGGGCGTGACCTGCGCTAGCCAATCAGCGTCAAGGTGCGTGGCCTGCGCCGACCAATCAGCGTCAAGGGGGCGTGGCCAGCCAATCAGCGTCAAGGGGCGTGGCGGATCACGTGACCTGCGCCAGCCAATCAGCGTCCAGGGTTTGCGCATGCGCAGTAGGAAAAAAAACAGCACCAAGTGTCCCCACTCTACTAGCGTCCTTAACTTAGCACAAAAAAAAAGCAATTAGAAATTTATCCAAGCGTGAGCACTTTCTAGTACTGGCGTGATCGTTAGATATTGTACATGATAATTTTGTTCCACGAAATATACTATACTTTGTGAACAGTTTGCTATCAACTAAAACATATTTTTCAATTGTTCGTTCCTCTAATAGCTCTATATAAGATAATAATAATAATAATAATAATAATAATAATAATAATAATAATAATAATAATAATAATAATAATAATAATAATGGGAATTAGAGAACTCACTGTGTCCACCGACTTGCACTTTTCCCTTCCTATCAAATGACCAATTTTCTTTGATTCTTCAATATTTTCAGGATTTTCTGTTCACAGTGCAGTAATTAAAGGTTTGATCATGCTGTATGGTAACAAAGATAGACCGTATTCTTGTTATCTGACCACCAAAACTGAAATATTTTTAAAAACCCAAAACATCGCGGAAAAACTTGGCTTATTTACACATTCTTTTTTTCTCAAGATGCTACATCTCTACATGATAATTTGAGCAACCGTTAACTACACTAGATTAAATTTCGGTTGTGGTTTAGAGCCCAAGTTGATAGTAAGTCCTATCCTTCATAACGTCTTTGTTGCATGAGGACATAAAACATATAATAAAAAAATAGATTCTTAAAAAGAAAACCTTCCTTATCATTTAAATAAATTTGAAGCTCGGAAGTAGATTTCAGAAGTAATTATGTTTTCACATCTCTCGCAAAATTTGTGTGAATGGGCATGCTCAGTTTTAAAAGTTATGTGTTTCAATAAGAAATGAATTTCCCTTTCTCTTGATGGAAACAAAACCCTAGGTGAAGTTTGATTTGATTACAGTTAGATAATCCAGAAGCAAAAACACCTCACAGAAAAATAAAATTCTTTGTTTCCAGACGAAGTGACAAGCCATATTACTTCCCAGTTAAAATTTTTCGAATTTTCCACTGCGTTCAATATATAGCGAAAATAAAAATAAAAATAAAAATAAAAATAAAAATAAAAATAAAAATAAAAATAAAAATAAAAATAAAAATAAAAATAAAAATAAAAATAAAAGAAAGGGTAAGTTCCGAGAAACATGTAGCTTCATACTGTGGATAATTAAAATCAAGGTGGAGCCTTGTTAAAAATAAAGGTGGAACACAAGATTTACAGGGGAAATACGGACAAGGCTAATAGAATAGTTGGAGATCATTTTGGGGAAAAGGCCTATGTGTGGGCGAAGAAGATGGGAGAATAATATCAACTTAGCTCTTAGAGAAATAACTTAGAATGTCTAGATATATTTCGAGTCAAGATATCTGCTGTCTAGTTCTTTTTTGTGCAGCAATGAATGTCTAGTCTAGTTTTCATCATCCAAGTCAGTCCATGAACATTGTGTGAACTAAATAATAATAATACAAAAAGAAGAGAATATTAATATTTCGATGACATAACGCCTCTACAACATAGGAAGTTAGAATGGCTACTGACAAAATCTGTGAAAAACATTAACGGAAAAACATTAATTCGCATTTGGGAGATAGAAATAAAGTAGGCTTATCTTGTTGCAACAGTAGACTCGTCTATTTGGAACCAATTGTCTGCATAATCTTCAATCTTCTGTAAACGAGGCATAATCATTTCAATGCCTTTCGGATAAAATGACGATGTAGAATAAGGGCCTACCTCTTCCGTTTCGAAGTGCAATATGAATAAACAAAAGAACCTAAAATACAGCAACTACCCCACTACTACGACTACTAATAATAATAACTCAATTTATTATTATTATTATTATTATTATTATTATTATTATTATTATTATTATTATTATTATTAAAATCTATTTACCTTTGTAAGAAATCACTTTGTTTAGTTTTCTTAATTTAGCTCTTCAGAACAAGTAACCATGATATTCAGGTAGAAAGTTCCAAGCGTATCCAAAACAGCATGTCAGCAAAATGTCGTGGGTGTCACTTCTATTCTAGTACTATGTTAAAGGTGTCTTCCTGTGTATAGTACTTATACAAACATATATAAACGTAGACATAATACAAAAACTTGTCTTTGGTATATGAAAGTATAAAATCGATTTGACATTAGTAAGCATCTTGTTATACAATAAGCGAGGGAAAAAAACGAAACAGAACGTTTTGAGTGAGGCAGGAAAATCCCCAAAATAACCATTAGACAGGATAAAATTGGATTAGCGCTTTAGTTGCGTGAAACTACGGCATAGCGGCGTTGAAATCACTAGTTTAAAGACGTTGACTGTTTTTCCTGTGGTAAATATGCACGAAGCAGTTTCAGAACCACCAAAAGAACAAAAGGAGATCAAAAAGTCAGAAGTTAGGAAAGAAACAAAGAGTGAAAGACGAGGAATGAAAAGAGAAAGGTATATGCTCTTACGAAAATGAAAGCATGAAAATTATTCTTTTCGGAATATCTTCCATATGTAAAACTTGTTGCTCTCCCGACACTAGCGCCACTGCAAGGATAACATGAAAGACATCATTCTTTCGTTGAAACTTCCCGAAAAAATGTTTCTGTTCGACTGAACACTGCTTTATTTTTCCTAAACCAAAAATACACGTAATAGTTCAAGTAGCAGCAAATAAATGACCCAATGTAAAAATTCTTTTGCTGCTGCTCTTGAGGGAAAAGCAAAAAGGAAATGTTTAAGGGCGTATGGAGAAGAGGGAAGGGGTGCATTGTATGTAAGTATATATATATATATATATCCTGGCGTACGTTTTACATGCTAGTGAACAGCAGATATCTTCCTCTTGTGTGACTAATATGCGACAGTTGCTTGTCACTCAAACCTAGTGAAGTTAACATCTTGTCCATTGGTTACGCACTACCATTATCTGGCTCCGAAAAATCTTGGCCTGACAACTTTGTTGCTACTACCAAACGAGAGATCTCTCTTCGTTTTCTTTCTCTATATATCTCTTTGCCCTGACATGTGCTTCTTTAATAATAATTCTTTTAAGCATAATTCATTCTATGAAATATCTTCAGAATTAGTAGAATATAAAAAATCCGTAACAAATTGTTTGCAAACATTATTAAAAAAAAAAAAAAAAGAATCTAGGAGAACGGCCCGCTGAGATAAGCACAGTTTAAGGGTCTGAAGATCTTTTTAGTAATAACTCGAATTACTATTTTATTAATAGTTTGATTTTATTAAATGTTAACTTGAGATTGATACATTAAAACCCTACTAATAAAATATGAACTAGTAAAGTTCTAATTATCATTAGTATGCTCCAAAATTGTGGAAGATTTTGCTCGTTTTTTCATGTTGCAACTTTTAAAAATAAAAAGCTAGCTTGGTATTGTTTGATATTGGATAATGGAGAATGGCACAAAGTGCTTACAAAGATGATACTAGACCGTTACGTGGTTAAGAGAGTAATATGTGCAAACAAAAAATGGATAGATTTGAGTTATGTTAAGACAAGATTAGAGGAATGTTATGAATGTTAAATAAGATTTATATTATAATGTAAGTAAAGATAGTGGATTTACGAAACACGATTGATTTAAGGAATTGAGATTAAAGTGTAGGGATAAATATAGAATAAAGAGGTTAAATAAGATATTGTGTGTAGTTGAGATTTTTAACATTGGCGCAGTCGGTAGGATAGGATTCAAGCTCTAGGATACCAGTATTGATCCACGAAGAATTAAAGTTAACAGATTGTATTGAAGGATTAAAAGAGAGAGCTAGGATACACAATGTCTTCATTGCCAAGTTTTCCACCTTTCAACTGTGAAACCGATCACCTGCAAGCATATCTGGATCGCTTTGAACATTTATGTATAGCCACACAAATCCCAGATGACAGAAAGGTCTCAACTTTGTTTGCTGTTATTGGTTCCGAAGCGTATGAGCAAATCTGTAATATGTGTTGGCCAGCTTCACCATCAGAAAAGTCATATGAAGAAATCAAGACAGCTATGAAAACATATTATGCAGCAAAAGTGAACGTTATTTCGGAGAGATTTCAATTCCACAGCATGAAGCAGAAGCTTTATCAATCGATTACTAGTTTTGTACTAGATCTTAAAAAGCAATCATCATATTGTGGCTACACTTGTTGCTTGAATGAAAATCTTCGAGACCAGTTTGTGTTTGGAGTCACTGATGAAGCGATTCGGCGCAAGCTGTTAAACACAAAAGATTTAACATTCATAACATTCCTCTAATCTTGTCTTAACATAACTCAAATCTATCCATTTTTTGTTTGCACATATTACTCTCTTAACCACGTAACGGTGTAGTATCATCTTTGTAAGCACTTTGTGCCATTCTCCATTATCCAATATCGAACAGGTATTACCCCCCTTTTATATATATATATATATATATATATATATATATATATATATATATATATATATATATATATATATATATATATAGAAAGTAGTTGAATGCTTGTTCCGTGCAGGAAGGAAATAGGTTCATGGGATACAGTTGAAAGGCGTATGTATACGAAACCCCTTCTCTCCCTTATGATGTGTATGTCAATGGAAATTAATTTGGGGCAAATTCAACTCGATCCAAGTGCCTATGTTCAATCTCTATTCTCGTTGTCCAACCGCTTCGGTGACGGTGTGATTTCCTCTTCATTCGTTGTTTTAAGTGTGTAGTTAGTTCTGGCATGCCAAGTTTGTTTATCTCCTCGCTAGCACTGTGTGGTTTACATTGAAAGTCTACGTTGGAAACAATGGGATTAATGAAATATAATAATGAAAAATGAATAATACAGTGTGTCCGTAAAGTTGCGCAACCCAAAGTTTGATTGCGTATATCTTTTGAATCAAGAACGATAAAAGATCTGAAACTTGAAACAAATTTAAGCCTGTTCTCTGTTGATATCGATTTTCGAGATCATGATCAATGTTGGAATTTGTAATGTTTTTGTGTAATAACGAAAGAAAATACCGAAAGTGTGAAATAAAAAAATGTACAAGATGAAGAAAATCAATATTCAGTTGCAGAAAGCTTATTCCCTGCGGGTATTTGTACAGTATGCATCAACATTTATCCATTGGTGCGAAAACGTGACAAAGTTGATCCAGTGTTGCCATGTAAAAACGCTACGTAATGCAAGTCCATAAGAGGAATGTTTTTTTTTGACAAAAACGTGGCCTCTGCCAACACTGTTGTCGTAAAATTATTGTAACAAGTGTGTTTTAGATTAATTAATGATAAACCATTGAGAATTTGCACATAATTGATAATCTGAGTTTTTATGCAAAATTTGCGATATTTCGTCGCCAAATTTTCCAGTAATTTTACTTTACGGTAGACAAACTTTGATTTGCCGAACTTAACGGACACACTGTATTTAAATATAATAATTAATGAATCCACAGTTGCAACATGAAATAATCTGATTTTTCAACAAATTTTGAACTTCCACCACCTCCGTTAAAACATTAATTTTATCTCATAAAACCTCAGTTCCAGATAGGTACTATATTTAAAAATTCATGTCAATTGGCAGAAGCGTAACTAAGGATTATGGCCCAATCACGAAAATGTCAAAAGACCACTTTCTTCTCACTTTGATGAAGACAGGTAAAAATTATACAGCAATAGACGAAATGTTGGAACTGGGATGTTCCATCTAGTCAGTCACTATTTACTCACATTATACAAAAATTGTATATTATTGTTACATTGTGATGATGATGTCCAGCTTGAGTTTGTTCTCATTGTTACCAAGCAAGAAAGTAAAATGTAGCTTTACTCTCAAGTAGAGACGCAAGGGCTAAAAAGAATTTTTAAAAAGATTCTGTTTCTTGCGCATTTTTGCGTGGGAAATTATGGGCTTTTTTATACCATAATATTTCAATTTTAGTGAAGAGAAAAGAGTACGTTCCACCTTGGTTTTTCCCCTTATAATATATGTTTAATGAAATCTGCTTCATTTTTAGAACAGTTGTTGTTAACTCTATTAAATTTTAAACTAAAAAATTGCTGTTGTATCCTCGTCGCCAAAAGTGCCTTTATATCGCTGTGACGGGTATGTGATCGCGCAGTACTGCAAGGAAGGGATGGTTGCATAAGAAATTGTCATTAATTTTGAAGAGTTTTTATTTTGACTAGGGAATTAACATAGGTGAAGGGAGAAAAGACACAGATTTGAAGCATCAGTGCACTGTTATTGAGGCATCAGTGCACGAAAAGATTCGTATTCTCAGTTTTTCTATTTATTGTTTTATATGTTAAGTTAAACACCACAATATGTATCACTGATATCGCAGATCGTATTATTTTTAAAATCGTGTTTGTAACCTATTGTCAAAACATTCATCTCAAGACATGATGTAGAGAGAAGAGAAAGAGATACGACATCTGTAATATATGTATATGTGATTCACTAAGTAACTGTAGAAATTAGTTAAAGGACACATAAGAGAGCGAAAAGCAGGTCTAGAAGTCTGAACTTTTTAAAAACGTCCTAGATAGGTGAAAATATAGTTAAAAATTGCGAAAGGTATCATGTAATTTACCTTTCTTTTCTAGTATACTTTTTCTTTCACATCCAAACATCTCTATTCAGAATTACAAGATAAAGGTGAGGAGAGAAACATTTCCATTTCAAGAATTATATCAGGAAAAAAAATCTTTTGACTTAGACTAGTTTCGAACTCGCAACCCTTGAATCCATAGCTCAGCGCTATACCGATTGAGCTAAGAACTTCTGCAGGAAAACCCTGATTTCTACAACTACCGGTTGCTGAATGGTATGTATTAACCAAGTTGGCCGAGATAATTGCTTCACATAGCTATTGCAATAATAATAATAATAATAATAATAATAATAATAATAATAATAATAATAAAAAGCAGAAGAACAGAATTTAAAAAGTCGCATATGTTAAAAGTTTGAAGTGCAGAGTAAGTCCTAATATGAGATTTTATTAATTATATATAATCAATGTAAGCGTGGTTTATTCGTGCATGCTACTCAAACTGCGCAACTCACTACCGTAGTCCCATAAGGGTTGTACGCGCATGGTACCGTAGCCTTGCGTCCTCCAACCGTGAAGAATGTTTCGGTTTGAACCTATGCGTGTCCTATGAGGAAGGAGGAGATTCAAAGAAAGAAAAGTGGTTTAGAAATTATGCAAACGTAGAATATCTCACGAGGTGAGGTGATATAGAGTTCAGCGTGTCTTTCAGCTACTACTCTATACAAGACGTGCATCTACGACTTAACATGAAACCCGAACCACACGACTCCTGACGAGAATCGAAACCCGTATCACCTCTAATTCTATTATGGGAGACACAGGAACATGTAAAAATAATCGAAAATGAACTATATTAATGTTAAATCCATAGCTTTTGAGTACCAAATTTCTCAAAATTAAATCCCCACGTTAAGCGGGTTTGCATATCCAGGCTCCTAACTATGAAAACATTTATAAATACGATCACTCTAACCCCAATCATTTCACAGATTCAACCTGTTGTATATAAGTTATTAGGACGTAAAATTGAACATAATTTATACGAAAAAGACTTTTATGCATTGCAAGACCTGTAACTGCCAAATATTCACCACAAACTTATAGTCGTATCGACATAAACAAAAAGAAGTGTGAAGCAGGAAACTACTTTACCCAAAAGTCAAAAGAAACGCACTGAAGACATAGGAACGGGTCGAGCGGTTTGGGTCATTCTTCTTTCAATTACAAGTTTATGTATTCAAACCGTGAAGTGTGTATTAGTTTTTTTTCTTTTTTTTTAAAGTGTGTTCCTATTTTCATGAGAGAACTGAGAACATTTCTTTAAATAAATCTTTGGCAACTACTTTTCTCTCAAATTCCATTAGAAGGGAACATTATATGAATTGCAAATCTAAAATCCACAGCTGAGAACAAAATATTATGTTCAATATTTCATTATTATCCTTTGATTTGTAATGAAAAACTAACTATAAGCATTGACGATTTCAGAAGATTCTCCCCCGGTAATGGTCAATATATGAATGAGAGAAAACTGATAAAACATTATTAGTCCACTTTGAGCATGATCGAAGATAACTTATGGCCACGAAGGGGGAAATTTATGTCGACAGAGTCTCAAATTCTCCCACAGGTCATGCCCTGAAATCATCACTGTTTGAAAGGTTTCCTTAACAAATAGAATATTACATTTATTTCTCGTTCTACGTTTTGAAATGGAAAAATCATAATTTTAAAGTGAATTGTAATACGATAAACATAAAGATTTATAGAACTAATGAAGTAAATATTCTTTTGTAAGTTATCGATTTCTAATCAGATTAAAACTCGAATATTCGTTTGCATCGCACTTTAAAGTAAATCCTCTCTCTATATAATTCTTACTGGAAAGTATGTTTAACTCCAATTACTTAATCAATATTTTTAATAATATATTTTTATTGTAATACTTTTACTATTCAATGTTGTATACACTACATTTCCCAAAGCAAAACCTCGCAAATGTATAGTAGACTAGTGAATATTATCAAATAAATTATCATTTTGTTTGCGTAAATACTTCATTGCCTCATTTGAAACTTCGTACTTTAAATAATAATAATAATAATAATAATAATAATAATAATAATAATAATAATAATAATAATAATAATAATAATAATAATAATAATAATAATAATAATAATAAAATCATAACCATACCTTTATCAGAATTTCAGGCTTAGTCAATAAATGAATTCAACGTGGTCTCTATTTGAAGTTCTATTTAATCGAAACCGCTAGAAATACAGAGAGAAACTTCGAGAACAGATAAAAGAAAAATGTTACCTTGGTGGGACTGGAACTAACTTTTAAGAGTTCCTTTCAATTTACAGACAAATGCCTTAATCACTTCGTTTCTTTTCTTTAAGTTAACTGATTCACCGAATGTATCTGAGTAACTTGTCTCGATTTTCTGGTCGGTTATATACGTTTTATAATCATTTCTGTTAATCTTGAACGACAGGAACACGAATACAAAAACATCTAAGAGAATTAAAATTCCAAACTCCCCCACCGGGAATCGAACCCGGGACCCCATACATCTAACGCACACGTGCTAGCCACTAGATCAGCGGGGAAAGCTAGTGAAATGCATTTTGTAGTATCTGAAGTTTACACCTATTTCATCCTGCTGTAATAATGTTTACCGTATTCGTTACTTTGAGGAATGATATATGTTATTCATATAGGTTCTCTTACGTATTCGTCCGTAAATATTATATAAATTATCAGAATTATTCATGGTCTTCTATGGAAATTCACTGGCGCATGCACAGTAGACAGTCAGTGTAATTGAAAGGTGAGTTCAACAGATATTATATATTTCGCCAACATTATTTAATAGCTATGTAGAAGAGATAGCAAAAAATGAGTTTTCATAATGAAGATGGAATTTCGGTAGGAGATAGAATGATGAGGTGTATACGGTTTGGGGTTGATATGATAGTTGTTGCAGAATCTGCAAAGAAAATTAATAAGATGTAGAAAACTTGAGAAAGGCTTCTGAAGAATATGGAATGAAAATAAATGTTAGAAAGACAAAATCCATAGTGATAGAAACGAAGCGATCGGTGTCAAATATAGAAGTAGGAGCGGGGAAAAAAACAGGTGACTAGTTTTTGATGTCTGAATAGTATTATTAGTGATATGACATGCGAACGTGAAATAAAAGCAAGGATAGAAATGGTGAAAGAAGCCTTTAGGATGAAGAAAATACTATTTTGTGGGGCCTTAGAGTTGAAAAGAAAAGACTCATAAAATGCTTCGTGTACTGTATTTTACTGTGTTTATAGGACAGAAACATTGACATTACGCAGAAATGATGAGAAACAATTGGAGGCTTTCGAAATATGTGCGTGGAGAAGAATGGAGAGAAATAGCTGCGTCGAGAGGAAAACGAATGAGATGGTTGGAAATGGAAGGAAAAAAATATTATTAAGAAGAGGAAGAGAAACTGGTTGGAATATTGGTTAGAAAGGAACTGTATCATGAGGGATGTGCTGGAGATGGAGGGGGCGAATTAGACTATATAGAAACATAATTAGGCTATTGGCGATATCAAAACAGAAAAATCGTATGTGAAGATGGAGAGGTTAACAGAAGATTGTGGAGCATGGCAGCTTCTCAGCTACGGTAAGTGACCGCTGGTAATGGCGGAATACTTCTGATATAATGATGCTGATTATGCACAGAAGAAACAGAAAGATCCACTTTACTGTCATTGCTAATACGAATCGCAATGCAAATTTCTACAAGTTGTCAAAATGCCTAGCTCTAAAGGCTGTAGAGAACTATCTGTTAGTCTGCGAGGAGAAATTATAGTCGAGTAAAAGTGGAACAAACTCTCATTCAGATCGCTTGGGTTTTGGGCTGCGACGAGAAAGCAGTGAAGAAATTGATTTAGTGGTATGAAAAATAATAATAATAATAATAATTTATTTCACAATTCATTTCTGCCAGTAGCTTTCGCCCCCTTACTCCCACTTCATGCTTACTCAGGAGGAAGCTGCGCGTCCCCAGGTTGGGAACCACTACTTTCCAATAAGGAATTCTGATAGCCTGTTAGAAATTTGCATTCTGACTAATATCAGTGAACTGCATTCTTCTGTTTCTACTGCGCATGCACCAGTGAATTTCCATGAAAGATCATGAATAATTCTGATAATTTATATAATATTTACAGACGAATACGTAAGAGAACCTACGGTAAACATTATAACAGCAGGGTGAAATAGGTGTAAACTTCAGATACTACAAAATGCGTTTCAATTGGGTTCCCCGCTGGTCTAGTGGCTAGCACGTGTGCCTTATGTGTATAGGGTCCCGGGTTCGATTCCCGGTGGGGGAGTTTGGAATTTTAATTCTCTTAGATGTTTTTGTATTCGTGTTTCTGTCGTTCAAGATTAACGGAAATGATTGTAAAACATATATAACCGAGTAGAAAATAGAGACAAGTTACTCAGATACGTTCGGTGAATAAGTTAACTTAAAGAAAAGAAAAAACTGTCTAAGGTATTTGTTTGTAAATTGTAAAGAACTCCTACAGTCGGCGAGAACTATCTTGGCAGTGACGTCAACGCTCTCAGTTGCAAGGCTACCAACTTACGCTATTCACAAATAGTGCTTAGATGGTACGCTTCGCACGCCACGTCGTAACTACAGTTTAAAATAATGCTGGTAGCGAACTAGAGAGAATTTAGATAACAATGTATTTGAATAATGCTAGCATATATATGTGCATTGTTACGACAAAGAAAGAAAAAATAAGATTAGATCCTATATTTATGTCGTCAAACAACAATATCTTTCCTTTTAAAACGCAGTTTTCTATTTCCAATAGATTTTTTTTTAAAACCTAAATCCCAACATGCGCAGTATTTGTTGTAATGCCCACACTAAACCTTTGAAGTCAATGCTTTTCTTAAGTTCGCACAATAATTTATTTAAGGTGGCGACAATGTCTTCAGCATAGAGATTGTGAATTGTTCTACGAACTACTACTTCATCGAAAGAATCTAAATTTATTTGTCTTTTCTGTATATTTGGCCTTGCTTTACAGGGTATTACGACGGGTTGTCCAGACTTTACTCCTTCTCTTTCACAATTCGCCACACGGATCTCTCACTGACACATGTTGCTCGAGAGGTTTCATGAACACTGTCAGATTTATTATTGTTTGCTGCAAGAAAAGTTGTAAACATTAAAAACAATGTCTCCTGCATCACAATGCAACGGCTTGCCTTTCTTTAAGGTACTATCACCCATTCTTATACACTAAATTTCGAGAACGGGAATAAAACAAAGGATTGACAACTTTCACCAGTCAGCATAGACTGTACAGCCCTACACAAAGAAAACACGCGCTTTTCAGTTCATTTCATTTCGCTTTTGTTTTTTAATTTGTTTGTGTGTTTTTCCTGGAATGCTGTTCTTATGTTCTATTGGTAAATGTTATACTTTTCGAAGCTACACTCACTAACCCCCACGCTCTGTTTCCGCGACCAGCAAACACATTCATATATCATCCTCTAACTCAAGAACCGTGATAGGTAAAGACATGGGAGTTTCTTTAAAATAAACTTTGGACTCCCCCTTCTCATTTCGTCCACAGCATGTTTGTGTCTATCTTCAATAGAACGAAAGTTTGTAGCATGTTGAAATCTGAGTATTATTAGAACAGAATAAACATAAATGGCTATCATTTAAAATTATTTTCTACATACTTATAATATAAAATTCAAATATAAAATAACCATGTTCTTCATGAAAATTATATAAATATAATAGCAAAAAATGTAGCATTTATGTCTCCTCGAACTCCAGTTATCGTTATACAAAGATGACAAGTATATTTATCAAAAACGAGCCTCCCATTTCGGTTCATTTCCTTTCGCTTTCCTGTTGTAGAGAACGGAGCGTGCTTTTAAGTTGGTATTTGTGTTCGCGCATTTTCTCTTTCCTGGGATTGGACGTTGAATTGAACGAAGCGTCTGCTTGAACCAGTGGGATGGCATTTGAACAAGAGAGAAGTCTACGTCACTGCCAGGATAATTCTCGGGCACTGTAAAAGTTACTTCCAATCCCACCAAAGTAACACTTTTCTTTTACTTGTTCTCGAAGTTTCTCTCTGTATTCCTATCGGTTTCGATTAAATAGAACTTCAAATAGAGACCACGTTGAATTCATTTATTGACTAAGCCTGAAATTCTGATAAAGGCATGGCTATGATTGTATTATTATTATTATTATTATTATTATTATTATTATTATTATTATTATTATTATTATTATTATTATTATTATTATTATTATTATTATTATTATTTAAAGTACGAAGTTTCAAATGAGGCGATGCATTATTTACGTAAACAAAATAATAATTTATTTGATAATATTCACTAGTCCACTATACATTTGCGAGGTTTTGCTTTGGGAAATGTAGTGTATACAACATTGAATAGTAAAAGTATTACAATAAAAATATATTATTAAAAATATTGATTAAGGAATTGGAGTTAAACATACTTTCCAGTAAGAATTATATAGAGAGAGGATTTACTTTAAAGTGCGATGCAAACGAATATTCGAGTTTTAATCTGATTAGAAATCGATAACTTACACAAGAATATTTACTTCATTAGTTCTATAAATCTTTATGTTTATCGTATTACAATTCACTTTAAAATTATGATTTTTCCATTTCAAAACGTAGAACGAGAAATAAATGTAATATTCTATTTGTTAAGGAAACCTTTCAAACAGTGATGATTTCAGGGCATGACCTGTGGGAGAATTTGAGACTCTGTCGACATAAATTTCCCCCTTCGTGGCCATAAGTTATCTTCGATCATGCTCAAAGTGGACTAATAATGTTTTATCAGTTTTCTCTCATTCATATATTGACCATTACCGGGGGAGAATCTTCTGAAATCGTCAATGCTTATAGTTAGTTTTTCATTACAAATCAAAGGATAATAATGAAATATTGAACATAATATTTTGTTCTCAGCTGTGGATTTTAGATTTGCAATTCATATAATGTTCCCTTCTAATGGAATTTGAGAGAAAAGTAGTTGCCAAAGATTTATTTAAAGAAATGTTCTCAGTTCTCTCATGAAAATAGGAACACACTTTAAAAAAAAAGAAAAAAAAACTAATACACACTTCACGGTTTGAATACATAAACTTGTAATTGAAAGAAGAATGACCCAAACCGCTCGACCCGTTCCTATGTCTTCAGTGCGTCTCTTTTGACTTTTGGGTAAAGTAGTTTCCTGCTTCACACTTCTTTTTGTTTATGTCGATACGACTATAAGTTTGTGGTGAATATTTGGCAGTTACAGGTCTTGCAATGCATAAAAGTCTTTTTCGTATAAATTATGTTCAATTTTACGTCCTAATAACTTATATACAACAGGTTGAATCTGTGAAATGATTGGGGTTAGAGTGATCGTATTTATAAATGTTTTCATAGTTAGGAGCCTGGATATGCAAACCCGCTTAACGTGGGGATTTAATTTTGAGAAATTTGGTACTCAAAAGCTATGGATTTAACATTAATATAGTTCATTTTCGATTATTTTTACATGTTCCTGTGTCTCCCATAATAGAATTAGAGGTGATACGGGTTTCGATTCTCGTCAGGAGTCGTGTGGTTCGGGTTTCATGTTAAGTCGTAGATGCACGTCTTGTATAGAGTAGTAGCTGAAAGACACGCTGAACTCTATATCACCTCACCTCGTGAGATATTCTACGTTTGCATAATTTCTAAACCACTTTTCTTTCTTTGAATCTCCTCCTTCCTCTTAGGACACGCATAGGTTCAAACCGAAACATTCTTCACGGTTGGAGGACGCAAGGCTACGGTACCATGCGCGTACAACCCTTATGGGACTACGGTAGTGAGTTGCGCAGTTTGAGTAGCATGCACGAATAAACCACGCTTACATTGATTATATATAATTAATAAAATCTCATATTAGGACTTACTCTGCACTTCAAACTTTTAACATATGCGACTTTTTAAATTCTGTTCTTCTGCTTTTTATTATTATTATTATTATTATTATTATTATTATTATTATTATTATTATTGCAATAGCTATGTGAAGCAATTATCTCGGCCAACTTGGTTAATACACACCATTCAGCAACCGGTAGTTGTAGAAATCAGGATTTTTCCTGAAGAAGTTGTTAGCTCAATCGGTATAGCGCTGAGCTATGGATTCAAGGGTTGCGAGTTCGAAACTAGTCTAAGTCAAAAGATTTTTTTTCCTGATATAATTCTTGAAATGGAAATGTTTCTCTCCTCACCTTTATCTTGTAATTCTGAATAGAGATGTTTGGATGTGAAAGAAAAAGTATACTAGAAAAGAAAGGTAAATTACATGATACCTTTCGCAATTTTTAACTATATTTTCACCTATCTAGGACGTTTTTAAAAAGTTCAGACTTCTAGACCTGCTTTTCGCTCTCTTATGTGTCCTTTAACTAATTTCTACAGTTACTTAGTGAATCACATATACATATATTACAGATGTCGTATCTCTTTCTCTTCTCTCTACATCATGTCTTGAGATGAATGTTTTGACAATAGGTTACAAACACGATTTTAAAAATAATACGATCTGCGATATCAGTGATACATATTGTGGTGTTTAACTTAACATATAAAACAATAAATAGAAAAACTGAGAATACGAATCTTTTCGTGCACTGATGCCTCAATAACAGTGCACTGATGCTTCAAATCTGTGTCTTTTCTCCCTTCACCTATGTTAATTCCCTAGTCAAAATAAAAACTCTTCAAAATTAATCACAATTTCTTATGCAACCATCCCTTCCTTGCAGTACTGCGCGATCACATACCCGTCACAGCGATGTAAAGGCACTTTTGGCGACGAGGATACAACAGCAATTTTTTAGTTTAAAATTTAATAGAGTTAACAACAACTGTTCTAAAAATGAAGCAGATTTCATTAAACAAAATTGTCATTTAACATTTTTGAATGGACTAGAGCTTCATTCCAACTGTACGTAACATTTATTGGGGCAGCTAAAATTCGAAGGGTTAGAACTTTATGAAACTTGTGGTCAACTTGATAGGAACGAAAGGCAATAACTATAACTAGCTTAAATTACTATAACACTGTAAATTGCTCACTTAGGGAATTAATGAAATTCTCTGCATACAAATATCACAATATACAATTATTAGTTTTAATTAACTGAAATGAGGTGAAAATTAAAGCCTGTTTTCCAAAAGGTTAACTATTAAGTTTATGCATTCTGTTCCTTTTTAAAGTAATAAATGCTGGTATTGTTTTCAAGGAAGATAGCTGTTTCTAAGTGAATATTTTCTTCGAAATAACTCTGAAAAGTACGCAAAAATTTTCGAGACATTTGAGACGATTCAAGATATTTACGAGCAGTCTCGTCTCGAATTCCACAAAGCGTGTGTCGTCTCGTTTTCGAGTCGAGTCGGGACGTGATTCGAGGCATGTCTCAACTCGTGCATATCCCTATACTGAACAGAAAACGAGTTGTAAGCAATTTTCTATACAAAAAAGTTCTGTATCTGTTTCTTTCTTGGTTTGTGGTACTTTTTCTTGCCTGCCCGATTAAATTTAGGTAAATTAATTAGCAAAACATTTATATTAAAATGTATAACTTCTACGTACTTGATAAATGTGTAGGCAACCAAGACAACATTTGGGATATGGTGCTTGCATAACATACAGTGGCTAGCAACAACTGCAATCCGAGTTTAAAAACCAATTAAGACAGGCAGTCCGTAATGAACATGGGCTTATTAGTACTGAATGTTGTAAACGCATTTTCCTAATTTTTAAGTCTACTATGGGGAAATAAAAGTTGTATTTGAGCAAAAAAATCAGAAAAAGTCAGAACAGTGAAAATTACCACCCCCTCGAAAATTGGGATTTTTATTTTTCTAAATCCCATTTCGAAAAAGCTTGATTTCTTTGCACTTCTACTCCCAGATGAAAGTTATTGAATATTGTCAAATGCTTTCTTTAATTATTCTACTCTCTATATCTACAGAGTATTTGCGGTCAATTAAATGTCTTTCTAAGCGGTAATCTGAAAATATTAGAAGACTACAGAACAATACTGAGGAAAAAGTGTGTAATAATATGAAATATGAAAAGTAGACTTTAACATCCTAACATCATAATGTTAATCTTCAAACCTAAATTGGGCTCCTTTTTCAGTGCCTCCTCGTCACATGACGAGACCTACGGGCTTGTTAGTTAGGCCACTGTCAATTAGTTCAGCTATTTGGCCGTGATGGGAAAAAAAACGAGATTGCATACATTTTTATTACATCAGTTCGAGTAAAAGAATCGTTTCAATAATTTTCAAATAAACTAATAATTGTTCAAATAAATGAAGAATTGTTTTAATAAGTATTCAAAAAACTAATAACTAATTCAATTAAGAATTAATTATCGAACAACCTAAGAAATATTTGAATATTCAAACAAACTAACAACTGCTTAAATTAACAAACAATTTTGTTTGAATAATTATTTAAAAAACTACGTATTGTTCAAATAAACTAAGAAGACTAAATAATTATGCAAAGAAACTAATAGATATTTGAACAGTTAAAACAGTTCAATTTTTTTTTGTATCCTGTCCGTGTGTTATTTATTTTATTTCAACTACGTTTCAACTCTGATGTTGAATGCAACCAGAGTATTTGAAAAGCAAGTTGAAATAAAATAAATAAACCATGGATGGAGTACCAAAAATTGAACTGTATCAATTACATATATCTCCGTGAAAATTATATATAGATGAACAATTGTTTGAATTTTCTCTAAAACAAACTAATAAGAACTCAATTAAAACAGAACTGTTCGAATAATTATTCAGATTACTAAAGATTGTTCAAATAAATTAAGAATTCTTTGAATAATTATTTAAATAAATTAATGCTACTAAAATTATCAAATAATTATTCAAAGAAGCTAAGAACTGATTAAATAAACTAAAAATTCTTTCAATAAGCATACAAACAACTAATAATTGTTAGAATAAACTAAAAATTATTTGTATTGTTGTTCAAACTTATTGTTCGAGTATACTAATTGTTTGAATAATTACTCGAGCTAATAATTGTTTGATTAAATTAAGAATTGTTTTAATAATTTTGAAACAGACAAATAACTGTTGGAAAAAATTAAAAATTGTTTCAAAAATTTAGAAACAAATTAGTAATTGTTCGAATAAACTAAGAATATTTGAATAATTTTTCAAATAAGTTAATAATTGTTCGAATAAATTAGAAAATATTCAAATAATTATTAAAATAAAATAATAATTGTTAGAATAAATTAAGAATTAATTAGATAATTATTCAAACTAGTAATTGTTCAAATATACTAACAATTCTTTGAATAATTATTCAATAAACTAATAATTGTTTTTGTTTGAATAATTACTCGAACTAATAATTGTTTGAATAAATGATGAACTAAAAATTAATGATAGTGTAGATAATGAAGAATTGTTTCAATAATTTTGAAATAAAGTGATAATTGTTAAAATAAATTAAGAATCTTTCAATAATCAATGAAACAAACTAATAATTAATTGAATAAACTAATTAAGAATTCTTTGGATAATAATTTCAACTAATAATTGTCCGAAATGAAATGAAATCTTTGTTTTACATCCCACAATTATGCCGGCTAGGCTAAAAGAGACGGTGATGATGAGAAATTAATGAAATGGTGAAATGAAAGAAGTGGGAGGAAACAGCAGCACCCCAAGAAAACCCACGCACATCATAGTGTTTGTCCATAACAAAGCTCACTTGGCTCAAGCTGGATCGAGACAAGGAACCCCATGCATTGAAGTTGAACGCTCTACCACTGGGCTACCGAGGTCCCTATAATTGTTCGAATAAATGAAGAACTGAGTAAATAATTACTTAAATAGACTACTAATTTATTCGAATATGCTAAGTATTGGGTAAATAATTGCTCAAATAAACTAACAATTGCTCCAATTAATATATAATAGTTTAAATAATTACTTAAATAACTAATTATTGTTCGAAAAATTAACAACTCTGAATAATTATGAATAGTTGTTTGAAAATTTATTAAAATAAACTACTGCTACTCAGTTAAAAATTACTGTTTGAATAATTTATTCAAATAACTAATAATTGTTCGAGTAAATAAAGAATTCTTTGGATAATTATTCAAACCAACAATTGTTCGAATAAATAAAGAACTGTTTAAATAGTTATTCAAACAAACTAATAATTGTTCGAATATATTAAGAATTTTTTGCATAATTACTCGAACAATTTAATAATTGTTTGAATAACTACCTGAACAATCTAATAATCTTGTGTATAAATGAAAAACTGTTTATATAATGATTTAAATAACTAATTATTATCGTAAATTAAGAATTAGTTTATATAATTATTTAAATAAACTAATTATTATCATAAATTAAGAATTGTTTAAATAATTATTACAACAAACAAAACATGATCGAACAAACTAAAACTTCCTTGAATAATTATTCAATCAAACTAATAATTGTTAAAATAAATGAATAATTATTTACATATTATTCAAAGAATTTATTAATTCCTTGAACAAATTAAGAAATTTTTTGAATGATTATTCAAACAAACTAATAATTGTTTGAATAAACTATGAATTCTTTGAAAAATTATTTAAACTAATAACTGTTCGAATTAACAAATAATTGACTAAATAATTATTCATGGAAATTAATAACTCCTGTAATTAACTAAAATTGTTTAGATAATTATTCAATTAATCATATAATTCTATAATTAATCGTGCAATGAACAATTCTTTGGCTATTTATCTAAACAAACTGATTACCATTCATATTAACAAATTATTGTTCTTGTAATTATCGAAATAATGTTATATTTTTCGAATGAACGAAGAATTGTATGAATCATTGTTCAAACAGACTCAAATCTGTTCGAATACATGAATGGTTATGCGGATAATTATTTAAGAAAGAAAATAACTGATCAAAGAAACTTATTAATGTTCAAGTAATTACTCGAGTAATGGGTGGAAATCTGCTCTAACAATTACTCAAATAAAGAATATGCATATCAATTCAATGTCAGTATAAGAAGGAATGGAGACGGAGCTCTAACATAATGTAAGATGTTTTATATATACGTAGAAGGGAAGAACATTTTTTCTTAAAGTGTGAAATGAATCATTTATTCTTACCCACCTACACAGGAAACAACAACTAAAAAAAATATTTAAAAAGAAAACAGCCAAGTGACCTGAATAAAAGCTAATAGGGTGGGGTAATAGTAAAGAAAAATAAAAATAAAAACATAAAGAAAATGAAAAAAGGCAACTACTGGTAAAACCAAAAGAAACCAACTTTATCATGGTAGCCGCTGTGGGGATAGGATGACAATGCATATTCTGGTTATTTTTCGTTAAAATAAAGATTTTTCTCTCTACGTTCAGCCTTCTACTGGTTTCCATGATGGATAAAACCTTTTGGGAGATAGGAAAAAAGAGAGAAAAGTATAACATATAGTGGTTTTTATATATATAAAAAAGAAAAAAGCCTAAAAATTGGCCGAGAACCTCCCACGGCGGAGGATGTCCACAGGTGTTGCCCTTGTTGGTAACAATTTGTCAAACCATCTTTCCTTCTCCTCTTTCAGAACCTCTTATGTTTCTTTTATACTATATAGCTCCTTGTATTAGGCCTACCTGCCGACAGCTTATAAGATTCAAAAGAAGAAAACAAGTCAAGACAAGAAGAGGAGGAGGACCATCAAGTAGCCAAAGAAGCCTTAAAAAAAACGAAATTTTGCTTCATAATAATAGCGATGATCATGATGAAAACGAAATGGGGGAGCTAAAAGGGGGAAGGGATAAGGTTGAGTAGAAAAATTTCCCATTGTGTCGTCCTGTCTTCTTGAATTTCCTTTTTGTATAGTTGAGTCGGTCACGTGTGTATGTAATGATCCCCAGTTGGTTAGTATCATGATGTAAAAGCATAGTTTCCGACCAACCAAACACAAGAGGTGGATCTATATATATATATATCAAAATGATCAGTTTTATATATAAATATATAAATGGTGGTATTAGTTGTTGTTCAGTAGACCATAACATTTTTAAAAATATTTTTCTAACTTTACTCACTTCTCTTTAATCTTTTTAATCTTTTCTCATTTTCATTTGCGCTTCGTTCACTTCCACTCACTTCCCTTTTCGATATTTCTTCGTCTTCAATTTTTATTATTAGTTTTTCCTTCTAAACATTACAGTATGTGTCGAGAAGCTTTGAGGTTAGCCCATTAAAAATTGCAAGCAATTTAATAGCTCTTCTGTAAGGTACCATCTCAGTAAATTTTGTAAACACATTGTTCGGAATCAAGAACTAGGTTTTGATGATGTTTCAGATTTCTTTATGGAATCTAAGTCTCTTCCTCACGTACATACGTATGTTTATATGCTTGAAGCATATGGAACCTTCAGTACAGAAGGGAATGAAATCCACGTTTTGTTCATATTTCACATATTTCTGAAGCTCCTTTCACAGCGTAAAAGATTCATGTCCACATATTGAGATATTGTAAATAGTTTTCATAGTGTAACAAAGTATTAACTTTTGAATGTATTAAAATGTATTGTACAAACTGTATATATATATATATATATATATATATATATATATTATTCAACTTTGATAATGTGACTTAATCCCCTTGTGCACTAAAAGCGCTGGGAAGAGTTCATATCCCACAATGGCATATCGTTCGAAAGAAATAATGGTGTGAATGCGTCAACGTAATTACAGTCAGTATCAATATGTATTTTTTAAAAAAAATTACAAGTTCACTTTAAAAGAGTACCAACATAATTACTCTCAAAAGAGTTACACTTTAAAAATATCGTTCCAAGGATCTATTAATGAAACGCCCATGTTGTCACAGTAACGTCTAACTTTCTATCTTTACATGATGCCTGCATACACACGCATTGCGGAACATAAGAAAGAAATGTCGAAATCTCTAAAGAAATCTCACAGATTTATCGTCACGGAGAACGCATCTCAATATCATTAGGGTTGGCACTAGAGTACTACAGAATGAATAAATTCGTAATAGTTTTGTCAGTCTAAATAAATGCCAGATAGTGCTTTCTATATAGTGAACATGCTAGATTTAATATGTGCTCGATTTTTTGGAAATGAAATTCCTTCCACTATGTGCGTTTAGGGTTAAGCTTACAAAATCCGGTACAGCATTATTTTAAATGTATTCTTTAAAGTTAAGCATAAAGTTATTGAAAAATATATTTATTGTTTGTTTACTTATTTTTATTTTATTTTATTTATTTTAATATTGTTTTACAAATAGTTGCACTAGATTTCTTTTAAGGAAATACACAATGTTTTACACACACACACACACACACACACACACACAAGAAAATAATCTTTTTTATAAATTGTAAATACAGCGTTTTGAAATGACCTTGTGACACATCAAAATTTTCTGTAATGTCTACCACATAAAGTGATAAAACACTAAAACAAGAGGTAAAATTTGGCGAGGAAATGGCATAAACACGGAAATTTTCATCGGTCTGATGCATGCTGGGTGACGGTTGCGCTCCAACACAGAGTTTGATGGTAAGATAGGTTTTGAACAGCATGTAACATGCCTTTCCTAAAGCGTGAAGCGACATCAAGATGGACTTCAGGAGAAGTGCGGTTAGAGTAGTTGATGTATTACGCTCTTGTCGAGAATTACACCTTCCCCTTTCCTTTATCATCTACTAACAAAAAACGAAAACAAAAATGCGTTATTCCCCCCCACTTTCCTTCTGATGCGACACCTCTCATTTTATTTGTTGTCCGCCATTTTGTACCAATTGTTAAAAGCTGGGAGTAATATTGTGTAACTGAGGAAGCGAAGATAAGTGACAGTCGGAAACAAAGGGCTAACGGATTTTCTTTTACTGTGGTTATTTTGTTTTCCAGGTGATAGCTTTCGAACACAGCACTGCTCTCAGATCCGTGTCTGTTTGCTTCTTCGTTTTCCTCTTCTTTTTTTCGTCCGTAACGAATTAATAAGCTTAGCGAACAACGGGTGCTGGCTACATTGATGTTTTGTGTCACGTGGAACTGATAACGTTTACTGCCAAATGATAGGGCTGATCATTCAGAATAATTTACTTAATGTCATTTTGCCAAATCTTTTTAGAAAACCACCCTTTCTAGTTACTTTAAAAGCCATTAAATGATCATTAATGATGATGTAACAATTGAGATTTATGTGTGTAAGGATTTTAATATGAGATGGACTTAGCACATTTGATACACCTGTAGTCGTGATTGATAAATAATAAACGAATAATGTGGATACGATAAAGAATTTTTGATAGATGTTCACAGACTGAAGCTTACTGAAACGTTAACGTATTTAAGAGTGTAGGTGATGTAATAGTGAAGCGGAATATCCTTACCAATGGCGCCATCTCGGCCTTCAGGAGGGGAGGGGGATTGAAACCCTGAGTTTGGTTATAACAATCAGATATAATCATAGGTCTATTCCAGGGGTAAAAGTGGATCTAAAAAAGTAGGGGGACATATGACGTCACGCCCTCTTTGCCCATTGTAATTTTTTAGGAAGTGCAGCGACACCATAGATGTTTTTTGGAAGTGGGCTAACGGCATCTTTCCGCGTTCCCCTTCACTTTTACCCCTGGTCTATGCTATATTAATGAAAGATATGATAATCTAGTTAGGCCCTATGAAATGTAAAATGAAATATTTCAGTTTTACGCCCCACGATTACGCCGACTAGGCTAAAGGAGACGGTGATAATGGGAAATGCAGTGATAGAATGAATAAAGTGGGAGGAAAGGGAGATCTCCGAGAAAACTCACGAACACAGTGTTTGTCGAAAATCCACTTATGTCAGAGAGTTTTTCCTCCCCACCCCTGCAAGCAAAACCTGAAGTGACTCTAATGAAATATATATAGGTATAATAGAACGAAAAACAAAAGAATAACAAAACGTTTTCCTTTTTTTAAATTTTACTGGTGGAATTATGACAAGATTATAGTTGAATCGATGAATTCGAAAACCAGTCATCTCCATATTTTGATCAAATTGAGATTATGACACTTTCCATTTACTGGCGTGAACACAAATTTAGGATAAAAACAAATCATCTTTCCCTACTGGTTATACGAAATATTGAGCAGTGAAATTTCACTTTAGTTTGAAAACGATGTCTTCTGGAGATGAATGTAGTTTCTTTTTTCCTCTCTATCTCCTGTAAAATGAAGATGACTGGTTTTCGAACTCAACGATTCAATTGAAGATTATATTTAGACCAAGATTCATCTGCCATCTCTAATCATTATTCATTTTTATCAATGTTTATACTAAAATTACGATATTGCAAAACAATTATTTATAACAAAACCCAGTGATTTAAGTGGCTGGAACCTAGGTCTGTTTCTGAAGATATATAGATATCAATTGAGGTTTAAAAAAAATAAAAGAAAATTTATATCAATTTTGCTTTGTTTTATTTAATCAGGGGATCACTTCCATAGCTTCCATGGACGCCATTATGATAAAATCAAGTATGGAAGATTGTATAATGTAAAATGAGTTACGAATGTAACTAAATAATTAAGAAAGGTCTATCCCAGTTTAGGTATCCACAGATTTGTCCACCAGCTTCGCCCTTCCCCGACTTAGTTCGATAGTTTATTGGTAATTTTTCGTGTCCACCTAGGACAGGTTAGTTCGTGTTTTCATTTTTATAAGTGTATCTGTCTGCGCGACTATATCATATAACGATTAACTCCTAAAGTGAATCTGAACCATAAATCGAACTCACTCCATAAGAAATAATTTATAAACTATTTCAGAACTGAGGATTCGTTGGCTCAATGGTAGAGCGTTCACTCCGGTGCTTGGGGTCCCTGCTTCGATCCCAGCTCGCGCCATGTGGATTGTGGTGGACAAACACCATGCTTGTGGGTTTTCTCGGGGTTCACACGTTTCCTCCCACTTTCTTCATTCCATTATTTCATTCATTTCTCATAATCACCGTTTCCTTTAGCCTAACCAGCACAACAGTGGGACGTAACTCAGAGATTTCATTTTATTTCAGAACTGGTCTATTTTTTGATGAAAAAAGTCATAATTCATGAATTCAAGTATGGATACCTAAACTGGAATAGTATCTTAAAGAAATACTATGAATTATAATAAGAAAAATTAAATGAAATCTTTCAGTTTAACCTTTTCAGGACGAACGGCTCAACCCTTGAGCCAGCAATTCAAACCTCTCTAGCTCAGCTCCTAATTAACCTAGAGATATGATTTTGGTATATATATCTTCAGAAAGGATGGAACTTTTTAATCCTGTGTATATCATTCATGTAGTGGGTCCCGCCGTGAAGGGGGAGGGGGGCAAAGTTGGGTGTTTATAGCTTTCCCTCTCTCCCTTCAGAATTTGGGGGGAGGTACCCCCCTGATGGAGCTACAAGGATAAAAAATGGCATCCATACAGACAAATGAACACACTTACTAGTCATACCCAGTCCATGACTTTTGGGCTTGAGAGGGGCGAATAGGAGGGGTATTGAATTTACCCTTTTTCTTATTGTATATTTTCTTATAAAGACAAAAAAAATATATTTCAAATTTGAGGAACTCTGGCAACATTGTTATCCATCGTACGCAAGAGAAAAAAAATCTCACATTTACGACAGATATTTAGGACAATGATACACAAAAGTCAAATCCGTCGATTCAATACAAATGGAAAAAGAAATTCAGAACCCCACACCTACATGACACATCCTGTATATTATTCAATATCCACTGTTGTGTACTCTACCGTTGACAGCCCTAGCGACATTCCTAATTATCACAGACACACAAACCATACCTCGTTGAAAACCTTATAGATCAGCCTTTCCAACAATGTAACTTTTGTGTGTCTCGGGCCAAACCAGTAAAAGAAGAAGAAGACGAAAATCAAAATTTTGGGTGGAAAATCAAAATTTTCGAAATTTGTCGAACTATGGCAACGCTGTTAGTTTTCGTACGCAAGTAAAAAAATCTCACATTTACGCCAGACATTGGGAGCAACGATATAAAAAAAATGAATGGTGTAGGTGCAATAGGAGTGAAGAAAAAAATTCGGAACCTCGAACCTACGTGAATCATCCTGTATTTTTTTCGATAGATTGTGGTATACGCTAATATCGGCAGGCTTGGCCACGCACCTAATTGTTACAAGCATATCAGCTATACCTCGCTGGAAAGCTTATGGAACAGACATTGCAACAAGGTAACTTTTGTGTGTCTCGGGCCAAACCAGTAAAAGAAGAAGACGAAAGTCAAAATTTTGGGGGGAAATTAAAATTTTTCGAAATTTGTCCGACTATGGCAACACTGGTATTTGTCGTACGCAATGAAAATAATTCTCACATATTTGCCAGACATTGGAAACAACGATGTAGAAAAATGAAGGGTTTAGGTGGAATAGGAGTGAAGAAGAAAATTCGGAACGCCGACCCTACGTGAATCATCCTGTATGTTTTCGAGAGACTGTGGTATAAGCTAACATTGGCAGACTTGGCCACGCTCCTAATTGTCAAAAACATATCAGCTATACCTCGTTGGAAAGCTTATAGAACAGACATCCCAACAAGGTAACTTATTGAACAGACAGACACACACACACAGAGAGAGAGAGAGAGAGAGCGAAAGGAAAACAGTTATCACCTCAGAGTGCACCGTTCTATTTTTAGCCTGGTCAAAGTCAGCTGTAGCTATCAGTTGAACCTAAGGGTCGTAAATATGCATTTCTTTCAACTCCCTCCTTTGACAAGTTATTTAGTTTTAGAAAAAAATCTTCCTGCCGAAGCAAAAGGAAAGAAAAGCAATGATCTTGCGACGGACAATGTTAGGTGAACCAATGCGAGTTTATTCTCTGCCGTTAGTAAGAGAATTTTTCTGCATTCCTACTGCACTTACACGGTTTATTTTTTGCACAATTGTTCACAATAACGGGGGTAAATGTGAGAATTATTTTTCTTGCATACGACAAACAACAGTGTTGCCACAGTCCGACAAATTTCGAAAAACTTGATTTTCCACCCAAAATTTTCATTTTTGTCTTCTTTTTCTTTTACTAGTTTGGCCCGACAGACACGAAAGTTACCTTGTTGGAATGTTTGTTCCATAAACTTTCCAACGAGGTACAGCTGGTATGTTTGTGACAATTAGGAGCGTGGCAAAGCCTGCCGATATTAGCGTATACCACAATCTATCGAAAAAAAATACAGGATGATCCATGCAGGTTCGGTGCTCCGAATTTTTTCCTCCATTTCTATTGCACCTACACCATTCATTTTTTTATACCATTTTCCCCAATGTCTGGCCTAAATGTGAGAATTTTTTTTCTTGCGTACGAGAAATAACAGCGTTGCCATAGTACGACAAATTTAAAAAAAATGGATTTTCCAACCAAAATTTTGATTTTCGTCTTCTTCTTCTTTTACTAATTTAGCCCAAGAGACACGAAACTTGCCTTGTTGGAATGTGTGTGTTATACGGATTCCAACGAGGTATAGCTAATATGTTTGTGACAATTAGGAGCGTGGCCAAGCCTGCCAATGTTAGCGTATACCACAATCTCTCGAACAAAATACAGGATGATTCACGTAGGTTCGGGGTTCCGAATTTTTTCTCCATTCCTATTGTACCTAAACCCTTCATTTCAAAATTCAAAAGAACAATATAGAGTTTTTTTTTGTTTGTTTTTTTTTTAAATAGCAGATGGTATTTCTTGTCCATAACGGTGACAAATAACTACACTCCGAACAGTAACATACTTACTCCTAACAATTACGCATATAGGCCTACCACTTGTAAAGATTTATATAACTCAGTGATCGCCAAACCGTCGATCACGAGCTACTAGGGGACATTTTCGGTAGATTGCGTTAACGCTCCGGTTGGCTAACCTTGATTCCTCCATTTGATAAGCAATAAACAAATGTATTTTTTTTTAATGGTAGCTTTTTTTGTTGGTAGCTCAGAAGCTTCAGAAGTTTGGCCAATTTAAAACAAACATGTTTAAATTTAATTTACGCAAACTGTGCTTTAAATCGGCACACTGACTGGTTTTTAGAAAATAAAATAGACGTGTGCAGGTGAATTCCCATTTTAGCTGTTTTACAGTCTCCTAAGAAGAAAATAGCACATTGGGGTATGTTTGTAAAACATGTTTTTTTTTTTTTTTTTTTTTTTTTTTACAATTGTATAAAAAGTATCCTTTTGAATAGAGATGACCCAAAAATCACATTTTCCTTTTGCTTTTTAAGCAGTTCTAGCATTTCACTAGACCAACAAATTTTCGTCCAAGTGACGCAGATTTTCCCTCCCTCTTCCTTCATGTGATTGAAACAAGTGTTAAGTAGCTCTGACATTAAACTTTGTAAAGTATTTCTTTCGTCCATTAATACACTTCATCATCCTAGCTTTTTTTTTTTTTTTTTTTTTTTTTTTAAATCTAATTCCTTTGCTAATTTGAATGTTGGATGTAGTGTGGCAGAGAGCTATCAGAACATGTGTATATCATTTTATATATAAAAGAGAAAGAATACGTCAGAAATTCATTACTCATTTCTCTACAGGGAGTCCTTCTTTTAAGATAAAGATGGTTGCTTGCTTGTCTCTCCCTACTAAAGCTTAAGAACATACATGCATATAAACACACAAGTCAGCTTAAAAAATAAAATAAAATAAAAAGTAAAATCGTCTCATTAACGAGTCGAGCTGAGGGTCTTTCTTGGACAGATGCCACTCCTTGGCAATTTTGGGAGGAAGACCTCTCCTCTACCACCAAGCCATATGAAAAGCCTGACAGATTGAGCACGGGACTAAGTAACAGTCTTAAAGGAAAACTCTTGATGTTTTGTGAATGTGAAATTTTCCGCTGCACCTGACTTATCTAACGGCACGGGCAAGAGAGGGAGAGAGAGAGGAAGAAGAAAAAGAAAGAAATGACAAGAATTAAAAAGAAAAAGAAAGAATCAAGTAGCTGAAGAAGAAGAAGACAGAGTCTGATGTATGTGTGTATTTGTATCTCTCTCTTTCCATGAGCGGGTTTCCGCACTCACTTGTCACTGATCTGTCACGGTTTCAAAACTGTCTGAAAGATGGCGCCAAGAAAGACACGCATTTTTCTTTCTCCCGGACCACACTATAAAAATGTTTAGACAAAAAAAGTATGTATAACACAAGTTATTCTGTAAACAGAGACATACAACACACACATAAGCACTATAAACACAAACACTTAAATAAACAAATAAATAAATAGGGATTTAAATAGGATTTAAATATTAGTATTCTATTCTGAGGAGTGGCAGGACGAGATATTTTAGCATGGAACAGCCCTTACGAGAAAAGGACCTACTGTAGCACTCATGCCTGTGAGGAGATGTGTGGTCAGCACATCGACTAGAATCTCCGTTAAATACTAGCTAGACCGGACCGTTTAAATACTGGCTTTTCAAGTAACTCCCCATTTGTCCTCACGACGTTAGGTGAACGCCAGTATGCTAAAACCATCCAGATCTGGCACTGTTTGACTTCGATTTTCTAGCATCTATCAAAAAGACTTTGCATTTTTTTAAATGCTCCCTCTTCAGTAAAATACCCTTATATTTGGGAGTAAAAAGAAATTTAAAAAAAAAAAAAAGTCTTATGCAGAGTCGTTCTTTGTATTAAGAATCTCGACGGATTTTTCGAGACAAGACCTCCTCGAATCACGTCTCGGCGGCAATACTTCATCAAATCGAAAGTTTGATCTTCGTTTGGCCAGATTTATTCAACAATTTCTAGCTTTAATAGGCTTAGATGACAGAAATTATCACTAGTTTTAATAACGGGACTTAAGAACTTGTTAGTTCTACCTACGAGGTTAGCTCTACCTAATTTTAATAACGGGGCTTAAGAACTTGTTAGTTCTACCTACGAGGTTAGTTCTACCTACTTTTAATAACGGGGCTTAAGAACTTGTTAGTTCTACCTACGAGGTTAGCTCTACCCAGGGACGTAGCTAAGGGGGGGGCCGGGGGGCACCGGCCTCCCCAAATATTGGCTTGGCCCCCCCCAAATATTTATTTAAAATTATATGTTAGAGATTGCTTTTATCCGACAATAAATGAAAGAATTATCCATAGTAAACTGAAGTTATTCATATTTCTAAGATTTTTAAAAAAAATCCATTTATAGGTATTTCTTAAACGTTAAAAGTAAACGGTAATAACTTTTACACCGTCGCCTTCGTTAACATTGCGAGGTTCTTCCAGCCCTTAGAGTGATTCCAGCCTTATAGTCGCCTTGAAGTACTAAGGTTAAAAAGCTATACGAATGTACTTTCTATAACCGACTAAGAAAAAAAATGAAAAGTTGATTCGACTCAAAGGCTAGGAGAATACTTCTCCCACATTGCTGGGTATTGCAACATAGTATCTTATAGTATATTTTAATTGTTTTACGAGAAGGTATTGAGTGTAGATTTACTTTCTTATTTTTATTATATTTAACAGAGATTCTGGCAAAACAGGGGAGGATAGAATATGTAAACTATTTGTACCCCTACCTGTGCTGGCGCTGGCAACTGTGGCTGAGCGGGAAAGAGTCTATTTTCTTACTGAACGTGGAATCCGCACTGTTAAGTTTGCTATGCATGTGTTCTTGAAATTAAGTTAAATATGGAGATGTTTATAAAATCTGGATATTTTATTTCACACGAAAAAAGTGATAAGCAATTGGTGAGTACCTTCAGTGAAACTGATAAGGTGCGTGTTGTTGCTTAGGAAAATATTCATTCGGACAGTGTTGATAAGGAATGTGCTAGCATCTCACAGCAAAACATTCATGTGAATGATTGCTTTCAGAGGTCCAAAGAAATTGGAGATGTCCTGAATTTGCAAAACCACGCATCTGGAGAAGAATTAAGAACCCGTCGAGAGTACTTAAATCGTATAGTGGTGATTGTGATCCATTTGGGTCGATAGGGATTGGCTTTCCGAGGCAACGATAAAGATGACAGCAGTTTAAATAAAGGGAATTTCTTGCAAACGTTTGGGTTGTTACGACGTTTTGATTCTTTTTTAAAGAATTATACAGCGCCAGGGAATATCACTTATTTATCCCCAGAAATTAATAATGAAGTTATCTTGTGCTGCGGTGAGGAAATCATCGTCATTGTAAGTGCCGCTAGAAAATTCAGCGTTATGGCTATTAGTGTTTATGTGAGATATGTGAAAAATTCTAAACCGATAGAGCACTTTTTGAAATTTGTCAAACTTCGTGAGGTAAATGCTGAATACATATCGAAAACAATTATCGAAACTTTGGCTTCTGTACCGGTAGGTGTTAATAAGGACTCAAAATGCATTGGACAAGCTTACGATGGGGCGAGCGTTATGAGAGGCCACATAGGTGGTGTGCAAAAGTAATTTCGAAAGTCTCATCCAATCGCCTGTATATCCATTGCAATACACATTAGTTAAATTTATTGTAGAAGTGGGTTAGTTCGAACAAATAAATACATTTTTTGATTTATTGCAGACTTTGCATAATTATTTCTACGTCGCAAAAGCTCATAGACGAATACAGCAGGCTCAGACAGCGTTAGGTTTGGAGCAGTCCAGTATACCTGATCTTTTAGACATTCGTTGCGCTTCATATGTTCATTCACTGAATGCTATAAAAAAGAATGATGGAGCTATAATTTTTGCATTAGAGGGAAAGGATGCAAAGATGACTACTGAAGCTGAGGGTATTGCGAACAAACTGAAATCATTTGCCACTGTTTCATGCTTAATTATTTTTAGTAAGTTCTTGGGAATTACTAGTGGCCTGAATAATTTTCTACAAGAGCTCCTCCGTGGCTAAGCGGTTAGCGTACGCGCCTTTGGCGTGGGAGACCCGGGTTCGATTCCCGGCGGGAGCTCATGTGGTTCGGATTCCACGTTAATCAGTAGGTCCACGTCTCATATAGCCTCGCTGCTGAACGGGACGTTAAACTCAAAATCAACTCAACTCAATTTTCTACAAGGGAAAGATATATCCTAGCAAACGCCCAGCTACTTATTTGTTCGGTTGTTGAAGCCATAAAAGAACTTAGAACAGAGGAAAATTCATTGTGTCACTACACTGAAGCATAGGCGTTTGTCAAACAAAATGGTATAGAAAGTTTTAATCAACTAAAGATCAGAGAAAAGCGAGATGATAGTAGTATAAAAGATTTTCTGGTTTCGGGTAGTATTTCGAAGAAAAGAACACAGGGTTATACTGAAGCGAATTTTCGTACAGAACTCCTATATCCAGTGGTTGACAACATTGCGAACGAGTTTGACAGACGATTCTGTAAGGAAAATATATCTGTAATTCGTGGCATTCAAGCATGTCATCCTAAATCAAAACTGTTCTTGATGAAGGAGGCAACGGAAGAGTCTGCTACGAAATTCGAAATAGATTTCCTGAACATGAATTCATTGTTATAAAAAATTATGTATAATATCTTATGAAGGAGAAAGAAATTACAAATATCTCGGACCTGCATGCTGCTCTGCCCAAGCCAATTTTCCCCCAACTACGAATTTGGTGGAAATAGCCTTGACGCTACCTGTGTCATCAGCTTCATGTGAGTGTTCTTTGAGCGTGCATGAAAGGTTCAAATCATATCTTAGTTGTAAGTCTGGTTAGGACAGAACATCAGCGTTAGTCGCACTTGAAATAGAACAAGAGATAGCCTCTAAGCATGAAGAAGATAAAATTATTGATATATTCCCAAAGTCGATGCATAGGCGTCATAGTTTGTGTTCAGCAAGTAATTTGTAAATACGGTGTGGCAAAACGTTGTCAGATGATGCAAGAACAGCATTAAAGAAAATTGTGTTGTAATATTAGGACAATATTTTACCAATTATTATTTTATTATATATGTACTTCGTTGATTAGATTTTTTTTAAGTTCACAGAAGTTCAAATAATTGTAGGCCTCTTGGATTGATTTATGTTTGAGACGCACGGAAGACGTTAACGATTTTGTATGCAATATACACTGCAAACAATTACGGTCACATTTATTGACCGATTATCATCAATTCTGGCTGCCAACAGAGTACCCTAAAATTTACGGTATTAGTATTAAAGTTATGGTAATAGGCATGCATACGACCTTTTTGTGGCCTATAACCATAAATTTTACAGTAATACTGTAAATTTTAGGGTAATCGGTTGGCAGCCAGAATTGACGGTAATCGGTCAGTAAATGTGACCGTAATTGTTTACAGTATAATATATAAAGGAAGTCATGATCTTTGAAAATTAACACTAAAATATACGTCTCGATAGCCTGTGTGTTCAGTTTAGGTAGTCTCATAGAACTCATCGCATTTTTTGGGTAGTGAACGTCTGTTACTATATTATTTGTAACTATTTTCCCAAGCTACAAAGTATATAAAGGTACAAGGCAAAAAGGTATGTATAAATGTATCAAAAAGTATTTGTATCAAGTATTGCGTTTTATAATGTTCTTGCGTGAGTAAACATTATTAATACGTAATTTTTGAATTATTGTTTCACTATCGCATTTCGCAAGAGAGGTTCACACTTCTAACCCCCGAAAGAGTAGTTAAATTTTAATTTAGGACAATTTATTGGTGAGTTTTCCAAACGATATTTTCCGCGAATTATCCTGAGTACACTACAGTATATATATATATATATATATATATATATATATATATATATATATATATATATATATATATATATGGGTTATTCCATTTGTAAATATGGCCCCCCCCAAACTCAGAACTCTGGCTACGTCCCTGGCTCTACCTACTTTTAATAACGGGGCTTAAGAACTTGTTAGTTCTACCTAAGAGGTTAGCTCTACCTAATTTTAATAATGGGCTTAAGAACTTGTTGGCTCTACAAGGTAGAGATAACATATTCTTAACTAACACTTGGTGTTAACTTCTGTTTTTAGAAACACGTTAGTGAAGTGAGAGATTTATATTGAAAAAGGGCAGCCACGACTTTTCTGCAGGGTTGTTCAAACATATTAGGAAAATAAGGTAAGAGAAAGTTATAACCTTAACCTCTTCGCGGATATGGCATCAAATGATGCCACATATCTGGCGGGAAAATAATGTACTTTATTGCACTGAAGTAGTATCCATTTCTGCACGCTGGCAACGTTTGTTGCTAGGATGAACTGTTAGACGCGCCACTGGATGGCTGGAGCAATCACAACGTGTAGAAAATTTTGACGGGTTTTAGAGAGCTGTTTGTTTAATCACGCTGTGTGTCACTGTGCTTTTGATTTCTTTTCCACGAAGAATAGTGCGAATTGAAAATTTATATTCTGAAGCACTGGTATCTCCTTTTTCAAATTACCGTGTATGTACAGATGGTGATCAGAAAAATGGAAACACCTGTAGTTGGCAACCCGTCAGATGTATGGGTTGGCAGTGGTCTCGTGGCACCCGCAGCGCCGGACCGCTGGTGGTGGTGTGTTAGGTCGGTCTCCATACTACGTCAGGCGCAGTGAAACAGCAGTGTCCAGTGGCTGCAGCAGACAGAGGTAGTGTAAAATGGGAGACCTCTTTTCAAAGAGGGCAAATTGTTGGTGCGCGGTTATGTGGAGTGAGTGTGACGGCAGTGGCTACTGTGTTAGGTGTGTCGCGTGGGAGAGTGTCGAAGGTGATGACGGCCTACACAACACACGGGAAAACCACATCGGGGAAGCGGAACAGTGGACGGAAGAAAATTATGAGTGACAGGTCACGCCGGGTATTAAAGCGCATTGTCACGCAGAACCGTCGTGCCACTGCGGAACAAGTGACGGAGGAACTCAATCAGCACCTCCCCATCCTGTTTCAGCAATCACAGTCCGCCGGGAATTACATGACATGAACTTACGGGGTGCTCATCAGGGACCATAACGCTTTCGCACGCCGCAAATGGTGCCGGGACCATGCAACTTGGACCGTTGAGGACTGGAAACGTGTGATATGGTCGGATGAGTCATCCTTCACCCTATTCCCAACCACGGGCCGTGTTTATGTGTGGAGAACGCCCAAAGAAGATTATGATCTGCAGTGTCTCCGCCCAACTGTGAAACATGGCGGCGGCTCGGTGATGCTGTGGGTCGCCATATCATGGTTTCCATTGGCTCCTGTGGTCACACTTAGCGGACGAATCACTGCCAACGATTATGTCGCAATTTTAGGAGACCACTTGCATCCTATGGTCCGGATGTTGTTCCCGGACAATGATGCCATCTTCCAGGATGATAATGCACCCATTCACATAGCTGGCGTTGTTGCAGCGTGGTTTGAGGAACATCGGGATGAAGTTCAACACCTCCCTGGCCCGCCCAATCCCCAGATCTCAACATAATTGAACATCTGTGGTCCGTCTTGGAAACACGACTCCGGCGACGATTTCCACCTCCATCCTCTCTCACAGAACTGGCCGATACCCTGCACGAGGAATGGTGTAAAATTCCACTTGGTACCATTCACGACTTCTATGCCTCCATCCCACGTCGCATCAAGGCTGTTCTGAAGGCGAAAGGTGGCCCGACACCATATTAATCTGGTAAGTTGCAATTTCGTTCAAGTGTTTCCATTTTTCTGATCACCATATTTATGTCGTTATATCGATCCTTTCGAAAATTATGAGCCAATTAAATGATGGCATCAAATGATACTACTGTGCAGATATGGTTGTCGCATTTAAGTGATAACTATTTTGAACCTGAAAATAATACCTAACAATAATTTCTTGGCCACATTATCTAACAATATATATTTAAAACAATCGCAGAGGTGCATAAAACGCTTTTTCAGTGTCGTAGCCTGAACTTGTAACATGGGGTCGCCTATGAATCACAATAAAGCGTTAGTTTCATATGTGCTGACGACATTTCTCCACAGTAATCACATAGAAACATAAGAATAAGGGAAGGGAAGGGCTTCGGACTCCTGAAATCTAAACTTTATTTGAAAAGTGACTCTGATTTTACATATACAGTAATTTACTCTCATATTGAATTTGCCTTGCGACAAAGATTCTTGTTGCTGTACTTGCTTCACTATAGTTCATCACATCTCAAAATTCATAGCACAGATTTCAAGAAATAAAATATTTATTTTTGACAGGTTAAATTCTATATAAGTTTTAGAAGGAAATTGCTCAGCGGCGGATCTAGCCTCTTCTTTTCCCCTTTTAGCCCCCTTCTTTTCTGGGCTAAAAATCAAATCAAGTTATTATTCATATATTTTTTGAAATTTTATAGTAGTATATAGGTGATGTGTCACATTCTCGAATCGTTTGCAATAGCGCCCACTAAATTTCGAGCTCCTAGATCCGCCAATGAAATTGCTACACATGTGTTAGTAGATGGAATAATCTTACTTGTGCTTTAATATTTATTATTATTATTATTATTATTATTATTATTATTATTATTATTATTATTATTATTGCAGCATCTCCATCGCTCATGGGCTGAGAAAGAGTGAAATTACCAGTCTTCTGTATTCAGAATTTCCATCAAACTCCGAGACCAGCTTCTGCAGTAGTGATGAAGATGAATATCCGCCCAATGATCGAAGTCATCCTACTTGTGAGAAAGATTTTCTTCGTTTACGTGAAGATGACAGCGACCCTAATCTCTCTGGAGTGAGTGATTCGCAGATCAATCAATCACAAATTCTGTATAGTGAATTATTCTGTAAATCAGGTGAGTTCGGCGACCTCCTCTAACATCTCCGATGAGAATTCACAATCCACATCTCAAGATCATTCAATTTTTAGTGCGAGAGTGCCTCCTACTTCTAAAAAAACTGTTCTATGATTTGTTTGCTGGTGAAGACAATGATTACGTAAATAATGTTCCTGCTTTCAGTGGACAGCGTAATATCTGAGTAAAAGTGGTACCCGAGTGGTACTATGGTATAAATCATTTGTCACGAAAATTGAAGGCCAAGCAGGCTCCTAGATGCCATGACCGATTGTACCGCAAGAGTCTTGTGTTTCTTTTCAGTGAAGTCGATTTTTTATTCTCAAATATTGTGTTCTGTTTCAACAAAGTAGCATTTTTTCTAAATATTTACCACTAGTAAATGTCTCCATGGAGAGCTTTCACGCGAAGTAGTGAAAGAAAAAAAAAAGACTATGTATGAATATTAGTTGTGTAGTAGTTTTGTGTGCCTTTTCAGTGAAGTCACTTTTCTATGCAGATGGATTGTGATCTGTATCAACATTATGTAGCAAAGATTTTTTTTTAAAAAAACTCTAATACCCTTAGTAAATGTATTTTTTGCCAATGTAAATAATTTTCTTATTTATGAGGTCTCATCCTAAGGACGTCATCATCTTGATCCCGTGGAAGGAAATGCAAACCATTATAGACTCACCTTGCTCATGGGCCATCGGATCTAAGACTTGCCGTCGGGTAGAACACCACATCATCATCATCATCATCATCATCATTTAAGAGGAACATTGAAAATTATTTGAGTTTGTTCCAGGGATGTGGCATCACTTGATGCCAGGTCACATACTCCTTAATTGCACGCTAGCAACAAGTGATGCAAGGTCCTTGGGACCCACTAGGACCCTCACAGAACAAAACAAATATTTTTTCTGACTTATACGTTTAATTTTTAGTTTGAACACAAAATGCCGATTTTTTACACACCTAGAACATATAGCGTGCAAGAAGAGGTTAAAACATTTGAGCAACCTGATCAAATAACTGACTTTGAGAACTGACGTATTGACATTGAGGGAAGAAATGACTGGCATGTAGTTAACTCTTTTCTGAAAGTAGCTCATATTTCTGTTTATTAAATCGATTAAACTCTGAAAAATCATTGATCAAATATAAATAAACAATTGGTGTTATAAATTGATGAATCAGTAAGTACAGAAGAAAGCAATACCTTTTAACGCCTTATATCTCCTGTTAAGTGCCGATCGAATGAGTCTGATCAAACTATTAGCATCGAAAGTTTTGGGTCTGGCGTAAGGTAGACGCAAGGGTGCTGATTTCTTTGTAACTTCAGCGAGCAGGGGCATTCAGATGTGTGTTTGCTTGCAAACAAGGGTCTAAGAAGGCATATATGAGGATTTTAAGACAAATTGAATTCAAATTATGCCAAATCTTGTATACTCATAAAAAATACACATGACACTAAAAAGTACATATAAGAAATACATATTCATAAAAATACATGGGTATCTACGTGGTATCTACGTGACGTACTTTTGTAGAAGAATAACTTATTTGTATATTTAAGCAAACTGACACTAAGTTACCAATTTTTATTTTGTTGTTTACAGTTTTAAGAATAAAAAGAGTATCGTTCTTGTTAAATTACTACTTAAGCAGCATAGAGTCGGTTTTGGGTTCTTGGGTACTGGGTATAAAAAGGTAAAAATTCGAAAATCAAACTTATCATACGTTAAAAAATAAATCTTATATGGATATTAAGAGTTGTCATGGTGGAGTTCGGGATGCCGATTGGTGAGGAAAACTACATCCAGTGAAATAATTCTCATTTCATATGAAAGAGTATGGAAAGTTGGAAAACATAGTGAAAGTCTGATCTTAATAGTCCAAACTGTTACTGAGATAGAGTTATATATTTTGTGACGTCATCATTCGAGAATTTGGTATGGAAGACGTCAACACTTGAAGATTTGGTGTGTGCAGGTGAAAACTGGAAAATGTAATTATTGAACCTCATTATATGTCCTTAAATAAATATGTAAGAATCAGAGGGTGACATGTTGGCGGGAAGGGTAATCTACAATTAATTGACTCAGAGAAACTTCTCTTACCTCATATAATAAAACAAGTAAAGTTAAATCTGCTGTAAACTACTCGCTGAACAAAACAACACGTTTATTGTAAAATAATAATAATAATAATAATAATAATAATAATAATAATAATAATAATAATAATAATAATAATAATAATAATAATAATAATAATAATAATAACGTGAAATAGTTTTGCCAACTATTCAGTTTTACTTTACTGCGTGGGTCACTGGCTCAATCCCAGCTGAATTTGCATCAGAATACTGCTGTGACAAGCCTTAAGAAATAGTTGCAAATGAAGAAGAATATCTTAGGTTTCAGCTTAACACCATAGCTAGAATTACAGATATCATCTGTAAACAGACAAAGGTTTTAGAAGCTGAATATGTTGATACAAGTCAAGTATGGCTTATTCTGTCATCAGTCCAAGAAATTCTAGAAACTTCAGGCGTGCGGTGTAAAAAGCTTGCAAATTATATACCAAGTGCTGCCGAATTTTGGACAAAAATTCAGTACCTGGTTTCCACAAGCACAAATCCAAATATCTTTGCAGAAAGGTTACTGACGGAGTTGAAACGTTTCTCCCAGTAAGAATTATGCATGTATCATGTAATGCTTCAAGATGAATACTAACGTTTCTCCCTTTTCCTTTTAAAGGAAACAGTTGAATAAGATGCCAAATTTAAGTACCTTGGGTATGAGAGATTAATTGTCCACCCATTCAATGCTTCTGTTGAAATAAATTTTTCTACGCTCAGGTGGGTTTTAATTCCATGCAGGTCTTCGTTTAAAGATGAAATCTTGAAGCACACTTTCAGCTTGCTTTTAATTGGAGAGCTAACGGTAACACTGAAACCGTCAACGATGATGACAGTGAAGATGAATGAAAATAAGAAAAGTAATTGTTTGAGCATAAAGCATTGTTTTAAACATCACCCTTGTGCAGTGTAATTTCCTTCAGTTCTGAAATATATCGTCTTAAATTCTAATAGAAAATGATTATTTCATTGATAGTTTCGTGCTTACATTTTTCAATGTCTATCCATATATTTAGAAGAATTGGGTAAAATAAAAAGTGTATGTCATAGAAGTGAGTGAAATAAAATGCATAATATAGTTTAGGAAATAACATAGTAAAGCACAATTTAAGAAAGTGAAAAACATAATTTACAGCTGCATAAAGGATAAAACTGTTTGTCCTAATGATGAATGATTATAATTAAAGTAGGGAATGGAGAAACGACAGAACACAATTCCCATACTCTGAGTAAGACTCGATCCTGCGACAGGACAGACATGATTACAATCACCAGTAAATATCTTAGATCTGTCGACCGTACTAATCTGCTACCTTAATTCTGATTACGCAATATCAAGATTATTTAACTTTACGACAGAACGACCAGAAGGGTAAAGAAATTACGTCATTGATATCCGGAGACTAGTAATAGCTTTTGGTCATTGCGAAGTTGCTTGAACTCATCGAGATAATGTTCTTGTTCTTGTTCTAGAACCACGTTTGTGGTTTTATTAAATTAAATACCGCAGCCATTAGCCATGTCGACTATTGCACTATAAATTGTTTTAAAAAAGTATAAAATTGTATTAAACAAAATTGATATGCAAATAATTATCATGGTCATAACGCGAAGTTGCAAACTAAAATGGCGAAGGCATATAGCCTGAAATCGCCCGTGTCAAACTCTTACTGTTATACAGCTAAATTATTGTAAATGTGAATATTAGTAACTCAGGAATGTCCACACTTTTTAAAATTTGTATCACACATAAAAAGAACTTAAAAAAACACACTTGTATGAAATAAAAAGTTGTATTAAACTGGAGTTCAAGACTGTTCTTCCTACTCCGATGCCATTTTGCCTCGAACTGAAGGAGATAATTACGTAAGTTAATAGGAAATGAAGGCAGCATAATTATATAGTATATTGACGCCATTCCAACACATAACCAATCAACGTTTTAAGAAAATCAACAATCATCATCCCAAAATTACTGTTAGAAATGATAAAATATGGTTGTAAAAATTAAATTTGTATAATATATATATTTTTTTAAAATTTCAAGTTTGAGATCATTTTTCTTGTGAACCCATTGGCGTATATACTTAAAAATAGTTGCATTGAATCCAATATTTTCAAGTTAGTATATGAAGCGCACTCACAAATGTATCCAACCGTGGGTTCCTGTTTATTAGTGGATGATCGTTAATTTTTTACTTTTTTAAAAAAGTAATCTTTTTCTCTTTTCCATAACTGCATTTCTGATTAACCTTGTGATGCTATAGCCTACATTATACAAACGAGCGAAAGTTATTTTTCTAATAAATTTAACATATCTACATTTACTGATGTAAAATAAAATTTCTTAAAAACAAATGGAGGGGCAAGGACATTTTTGGGGGGAACAACTATTTTTTGTATGCCATAAATAGTATTTTATACTTTTTTAAATCTATGTTACAATATACGTATGGCTGGGAAGGACGGATGATATCACAGATGAACTCACCGCCGCTTTGCACCGCTCTACAGTCGTCACGTCTACATTGTCTACCCCTTCGCTAATTTCAACCCCAACCAATTATAAGTTCATACGTAACTTTCCAAGAAAACATAATCCGTTTTGCTTCGTGAAATCAGACTTTTTTATTTATTTATTTTTGTATGCAAGTTACCGTAAAATCAAATATCTAGGGTCAGTATTAACAGACCAAAATCACGTAGACGTCGATTGGTCGATTGGTATTTGTCCAGCAGGGAATTTGTGTTTCCTATTATTCAATTTAAAATCTTTTGTCGTCGCGAATAATCATGTCCAGGGCGCAAAATTTCGAAGTCAGACGCACTCGTCAATCCAAAAATGGTGGTCGCCAGTATCTCTCACGTACAAATTATGATTACTCCCTTCCCACAACGGCCTTTGATTTGACAAAGAGATTCCATATCCGTTGTGGAGACTGCACATTCCGTGTTTTCCCTCATTCAGTGACAATTAGTTTCATGCGAAACAAACTGCGCAGCCCTCTGAGTTTAGGCGGAAACCATCCCTATTGAACACTGGTCGCCAGCTCTAAATTTTTAGTCGCCAATGGCGACCTGGCAATCGGAAATTTCGCCCCCTGATCATGTTTATTGTGTTGTACGGTTGCGAAACATAAGGTTTCGTAGTGTTTCGTCCCAGTAGCGTTTCGTTCCAAGGGAAAATCCGTAGCATTTCGTCCCAGTATAGTAGTGTTTCGGCTTAATGCAAAACAGTGGCAATTCGTATCGAGCTATTTTTATTGATTAGTGAACAGGCTAATGAGTAGAGTTTCGTCCCAGCGACACAAAGGTGATGACTCACACGTCGATCAACCGGTAGTTCATGAAACTTAAACTAGATGGCAGTACAGCCGGATAGGCCTACTAGGCACTGAACACTTGCTAACGTTATTCGTTTCAGCGTTCTCCAATGGAGTTTTCTGAAACTAAGAGAGGTCAACTCAGTTTGATATTTAATGGACGGACAATTAATGATAGCTATGAACTAATTTGTGGAGTAAGGATTTGGATGGAAACAACAGAATCACGTTAAAACACATGGACACAATGATATACACCGCAAACTCTTGTCTCTGGAGATCGAACCAGGGACCCTGTGCCCCAGAGGTGCCCTTTGTATCACTAAACCTATAAAAAGGAAGTATGCAATGCGATAAGATTGTTAATGAAATATATACTATTTATGAAATGTAAGCACATTTTGTTCTTCATTAAATTACAATTACAGTTTTCGATTTTTACTTGTTGTAGGCTATAATTATTTCTAAGCATAAGTGGATTAGTATCATGCCCAAAGTATTTCATGAGAATCGTAAATTTAAACTTTTGTTACTGTGCTGGAAGATGTGTAAATATATATATATATATATATATATATATATATATATATATATATATATATATATATATATATATATATATATATATATATATATATATAATTAACAATATCTAAATATCTGTATTAGAGTTTATGTTATGGGACTTCAAAAATCTTAATTTTTCACAAAACAATCTTTACTCGTCTAGTAATAAGTGGTTAGAATTCGGTTACTGAGGCTTTATTAGTTTTACACTTACGATTTTTGACTTACGATTAGTGTGACAAAATTCGGATAATGATTACGTAATATTTGAACGATCCCATAACTAGCTTAGCGTTATTTTATTTATTTATTTATTTTTTTTTTTAGACGAATCCTGAGACGAATATTTGGACCAAGACTAACTGGAATAGGAATGGTGCAAAAGTTAGTAACGAGGAACTGCATGATTTATACAGTTTACCGAACATTGTTAGGTTTACTAAGTCTAGGAGGCTCAGGTGGGTAGGTCATGTAGCAAGAATGAAAGAAAGTAGGAACGCTTTCAAAGTTTTAACTGGAAATGCAATAGGAAAACGTCCATTAGGAAGACCTAGGCGCAGATGAAAGGACAATATTAAGATGGGTCTCGCAGAAATAGAAATACAAAAGTAGAAACAGGATCCAGTTGGCTAGGGACAGAAGTCAATGGACAGCTTTTGTGAACGCGGCCTTGAACCTCCGGATTACATAGGCCATAGAGTTAGTATCCGTAAAATAATTTTAAAGCTGGGACAAATTTGCCCCTAAGTAACATCAATCGTAAATTATAGGTAGGGCTTACAGGTTTGTAGACAAGAAAACCTGGGACGTCCTATTAAACTGTTAAATAAATTCATAGTTATGCACTTGATATATCAGCATTAATTAAATAGTGGTACAGTACTCATCAAAAGTGAGTGACAGAGAGTAGATTATTCGTATTATGAGTATCAATGACTAATTAAAGCAGAATTTTCCCTTTTAAAAATAATCGCACTATGATACTAACTGTTGGAGAAAAATCAGAAAATTTGGAAGCCTGAATATTTTTTTTGGACAAATGTAAATCCGAGACATCTGAGTGTCATAGCTATAGGCCTAACCCGAAGACCTGAAATATACGTCAAGTTTTATGGAAATTTGCCATTTTTTTTTTTAAAGTAAAATTTATCGTTAACGTACTCTTAGATGTGATGAGTTAATATTACCCTTTGATTAATATAAGCTCCAAACAAAGCAGTAAGTCTGTAATTTCAAGCAGAAAACACACACACACACACACACACACACTGTTCCATGAAATTTTGAGAATTTAATACAGAATTTTCGCGCAACACATTTTTTCTTTTTTAAATTGGTTCCTTTCATTATTGACCGGCTACGACTCCGAGCAATTGAGATGATTGGGAAGCCTCGTAAATTGTGCAACATATTACATAAAAATCAAACATTATTATTATTATTTACGAAAGTTCTTGGGAAATACACATATTTTGCTTCGAGAAGGGGCAGGAGTTACATTCATTCTTTTATTCCAGACATTCTAAATCGAGAGAATATTGCAAAGTTTCAGAAATAACGCGCGCCCTATAGCACCAAAATCAAATATTGAGTAGAAAAATATTGTAGAACATATTTTTTTTTTCAACCGAGAAAGGGTAGAGGATTCGTTGCTAATATTTGACTGATTTTAACTCCAATAATTGAGGTTTATGGACAAACCCCAAAGAACATATTGGCTATACATTTTAAATTAAAATCGAATAAATTTTACGGAAGTTCGAGGAACTTCTTTTTAAAACACACAAAGGGGTAAATTAATCTCTAATTCTTGACTGATTTTAACTCTGTGCAGTGAGGATGATGATTTGGAAACTTCAAAGTTGTCTTGTATGAACAACAATATCGAATAATAATATTTAGTTCGTTTATGCTGGAAAATTACTTCGTGTGTACTTGTGTGCAAATTTGCAACATGGAGTAAATTCTACGGTCTTCATTATTCATGATGGATTTCAAACCCAAGCAATAGGATTATTTTGGAAGATCAGGGGAAAAAACACGTGTGAAATTTAATTAAAATTAAATACACTTTACAAGAGTCATCGTGAAACAGACAAACACGCAAATGTCAGTGGAATCGAAAGGCAGAAGCTCGCTTAAGTTATTATTATATTTGTTTAAAAACCGGTTAAAGCGGATCATTTTCACGAAAGGAAAGAACAATTTTTAAGTTTCATAACCGGATAATGCCACCTAAACGGGACATGAATAGTCATTTTACAGTTATATCATCGGTCCAATGCCAAAACAGTCCAATCGGTCGAATGTGCAAATTTTGCTATTTTCACCTAAGTCCAGTTTCATGTTATTCGGGGCACACAGATTCCAATACCAAAGTCCCATTTGTGGAATATGAGTATATTAAAAGTTATCGTGAATTCCTAAAGCATGTACCTCAGTCTATATACTGATTTTTCGGGGTAAGGTAAGTTGATTATTAAAATGCTTATAACTTAAAGCCAAATTTAGCACATTCGCGGTTTTGGCATTGGATCGACGATATGAAAGATTTAAGAAAAAATAGTCTCAGAAAAATATTTATTACTCAACAAATATTATGGAAACTAATCTTCCGATTATGAAAACTAGTCTTTGCACCGAAACCTTGGGTCTGTTGTCCTGCGCGCTAGCACTATCTACTCCAGAAACTTTTGTTGGAAGGGATCCAAGATTTCGGGGGGGGGGGGAGGTCCAATAATACAAGCCACTACGTCCATGTAGTATTGAACGGTTATTGTTCAGCACCTGAAAAGACCATAAGTAATTGCAAAATACTTCCACCTATATTTTCAGAAAAAAATATATAGAACTAAATTGTTTTTATAAGACAAAGGATAAAGTGTAAAATGAAATTTTCATTTTACATCAATTATTTTCTTGTTAAACAAGTATAGTTTTAAAGTATCTATTGAAGTATAGTTTTATTGAGAAAGTGCACAAATGCATGTTGAGTTAGTAATTTCTGGGAGTCCGGACCCCTCCCTAGTTATGCCCCTGAATTACGCATAGATTGGTTCACTGGTTTAATTTTGCTTTGCACATTTAGTAAGGATATTAAGCTCTTTCCCTTTGCACTTACAGCTGAGTGTGTTGTATTTTGTATTTCTGTGATCTTAACACCAGTCCCAGACAACACGTACGTGTACGACACATGTGCACTATCCATGCATAAGCCGTACATTTGCACATGTGCATTTGTGTGGATGATGAACACATACATAACCCGTGCTTAAGCCGTACACGTGAATTTGCGTGGATGAAGCACACATACATAACCCGTGTATGTGCACATGTGCATTTACGTGGGTTATGCACACGTACATAACCAGTGATTAAGTCGTGCATGTGCACATGTGCATCTGCATGGATAAAGTACACATTTACATAACCCGTGCCTAAGCCGTTACATACACATGTGCATTTGCGTGGATGAAGCACAAGTACAGAACCCGTGCTTAAAGCCGCTATGTGCACATGTGCATTTGCATGGATGAAGTACACATTTATATAACCCGTGCTGTAGCCGTTATATACACATGTGCATTTGTGTGGATGCAGCGCACGCACGTAACCCGTGCTTAAGCCGTTATGTACACCGTTATGTACACATGTGCATTTGCATGGATGCAGCGCACGCACGTAACCCGTGCTTAAGTCGTTATGTACACATGTGCATTTGCATGGATGCAGCGCACGTACGTAACCCGTGCTTAAGCCGTTATGTGCACATATGCATTTGCATGGATGAAGCACACATTTATATAACCCGTGCTGTAGCCGTTATGTACACATGTGCATTTGCGTGGATGCAGCGCACGTACGGAACCCGCACTTAAGCCGTTATGTGCACATGTGCATTTGCATGGATGAAGCACATATTTATATAACCCGTGCTTAAGCCGTTATGTACGCATGTGCATTTGCATAGATGCAGCGCACGTACGTAACCCGTGCTTAAGCCGTTATGTGCACATGTGCATTTGCATGGATGAATCACACATTTATATAACCCGTGCTGTAGCCGTTATGTACACATGTGCTTTTGCGTGGATGCAGCGCATGTACATAACTCATGCTTGAGCAGTGGATGTGCACATGTGCATTTGCGTGGATGAAGCACATTTAAATTACCGGTGCTTAAGCCGTTGTGCGCACATGGGTATTTGCACGGCTACTGCACGTGTGTATGAGCCGTGCAAGTGTATACTTTTACTTTCATGCTTTTACTCTCATTTTCATCAACAGAAAGTAACCTCCATTTTTGGTAGGTGTCGTTTTTCCTCCAGGCGGTGTTATAGAGACTTTTCGACGAGTAACAGCTGAATGATTGTAAAAACTCCATAACGTCCACTGAGCTAGGATACAATATCAGCAGGTGGCAGCATTGTACTGATGTAACTACTGTCAGACAGTTCGTAGGTTTACAAAATTATTTTCGTGACCGATTACAGTAGAATATGTTGCGTTATTTGTTACTTGGCAAACATGTCAAAGATACTACCTAAAGCTTTGCTCGTTGCAAATAATAAACTCTAAAACTAAAATTCTCACTGACAATTATTAGTTACTTCTTATACACTTTGAAGATAATGTCTTTGCAATTATAGATTGTGTTACTGCGTAAAACACCAAATATATAAACTTCTTTTTTTTCGTTGCATCTCGAATTTGCTTTTGCATCACCTCTGTACTACGAGGAAATCACCTGTGCACTACATGTAAGTCATCTGGGTACTGTTTCAAATCACCTCTATCGTACATGTAAATCATCTGGGTACTGCGTGTAAATCACTTGTGTGTTACGTGTAAATCATCTCTGTCCTACATGTAAATATCTGGGTACTGCGTGTAAATCACCTGTGTGCTACGTGTAAATCACCTCTGTCCTACCTGTAAATTACCTGGGTACTGCGTGTAAATCACCTGTGTGTTACGTGTAAATCATCCCTGTCCTACATGTAAATCACCTGGGAACTGCGTGTAAATCACCTGTGTGTTACGTGTAAATCATCTCTATCCTACATGTAAATCACCTGGTTACTGCGTGTAAATCACCTGTGTGCTACATGTAAATCACCTATGTGCTACGTGTAAATCACCGCTGTCCTACATGTAAATCACCTGTGAACTACATGTAAATCGAATACGTGTTACCTGTAAATCACCTGCGCGGTAGGTGTAAATCACTTGTGCAGGACGTGTACGTTGGACATGTTCTGTGCACGTGAAGATGTTGAATAGGACCTGGCATGTATATGTGCATCACATGTACAGGCGTGCATTTATACAGATGATGCACATGTTGCATCCGTGCAATTGTACATGTACTATACGGATACTGTACGTGCATTGTGCTGTCTGGGGTGTGGTTGCTGTGTGTCTTTTAGGCAGGGTGTATCAGATTCGAATCCCGATAAGAGAGACCACTCAAATTTGAACACATTACGGTGATTCAGACTCCACGTCTCATAGACCCCCTATACTCAGAGTCAAGGGCACACCCATGGTGGGGTCCACCGGGTACGTCCTCCCCCCCAAAAAACTTTCTAACTGAACATACGTTTGTACACTTTCTGAATAAAAGTATACTTGTGTAACAGGAAAGCGATTGATATAGCATGAAAATTTGATCTTATACTTCATCTGGACTCTTTCTTTTATAGAATAATCTAGTTCTATCATTTTTTCCCCCTGAAAATATAGGTGGAAGTATTTTAGAATTACTTATTGTTTTTTCGGTTGCTGAAATATACCGATTTAATACTAGACGTAGTGGCTTGTAGCATTGAACCTCCTCCCTAACAAAAATTTCTGGGTCCGCGCCCGCTCAGAGCCGTAACAATCAGCTGTGCAACGCACTGAGACTTAAAAGGGCAGACTACTAAATATTTTTCAAAATATAACCATTTTTCTTTTGCCAGATTTTCGTAAATGAAAAGAGATAATGAAATGTAACTTACCTCAATAATAGATAATGTTATTCTACCCAAAAATACGAATCGGAAGAATTTCCAGTGTTGCCATCCACAGAAATTATAGTGTGACCAGAATTTGAATTACCCAAAAATCTAGGTTATGGCAGCGACTAGAAAAACGAGCTCAACGGCGACTGATGACTTATTATGCTGTTTGTGTTTCTTGTTAACTACTTTTTAAATAATATTTGTATTTATTTTGTAATAAAGAGTACAAAATAAACAACTTTTAATAAACAGTAGAATTAAAATACAAATATTATTTAAAAAGTAATTAACAAGGAACACAGACAGCATGATAAGTCATCAATTGCCGTTGAGTTTATTTTTCCAGTCGCTGCCATAACCTACATTTTTGGGTAATTCAAATTCTGGTTACACTGTAATTTCTATGGATGGCAACACTGAAAATTCTTCCGATTCGTATTTTCGGATGTAGAATAACGTTATCTATTACTAAGGTAAGTTACATTTTAATATCTTTTTTCACTTACGAAAAACTGGCAAAAGAAAAATATTTAGTACTCTGCCCCCTTAACGAACGAAAGGACCTCGCATCTACCGTTTGAAACCTGATATTAATTAGCCTATTACTGAATACTTAAATTACGCAATAATTCATCTTGTCTATACGAGATTTGAACATAGATTAGTAGCAAACTTGTCTTAATCTCCATCCTGGCCTCTTCGTTAAAATACAAATAATTAAAAAAAAGTTACAACGATTAAAACAACTCACATTGTACAATGCAAATGGGTCCTTGAATATAAACTAGCAACAAAAGTTTTTTTTCTTTCTTTAATGACGGCGAATTCATCAATATTTGATTGTAACAATCAAAAACTTTGTATGTATATAACATGTCTGTGTTGAAGTCGAAAGATCAGTAAGCCACATTGTGTTAATTATCTTACCTGTTCATGGTTCCCAGAGAGAGAGAGAGATAGTCATTGCTGCAGCAAGGGCCTAAAGGAGAGAAGACCCAGCAGAACCGACCACGGAACCATCTATAAAACCATAGGCCTCTATATGGAACAACCACGTATAAATGGGCTCATTGTTATGGCTTCCTGGTAAAGAAATCAAGCTCAAACCGTTACATCTTCAAAATAACTCGCTGATTAGAGGGGGGGGGGGAGCACCACAAGTACTATGTTATGTTTGGGATCTCGAAGAAATTTGTTACAGCACTGCATATATATCCTCGGTACTGAAAAGGGCGAAAAACTCCGTTCCAACTAATGACAATATTAACAATGTACGAATCTTGAAGATGAATCAGTTGTCTGCAACCTCCTCCCCCCAGAAAAGAGAGAACATATTTCAATTTCCGTGACGTAAAACTACGCCTGAACCATATTTAGGGCCTGAAAAAGAGTATATGTACGGGTAAAAAAGACGTCTAGTCACTCTACAGTGATTATCAACGATAGTTTGGAATATTAAATAAATAATGTGCAATTTTGAGACAGAAGATAATTTTTATTCGTTTTATTAGTCCTCATTTACTCTATATGTTAGTTGTTAAACTGTAATTGGGTCCTACTACATGCTCTCTCTCGTCTTGTATTTTACCATCTACTGAACCTATTTAATAATTTTAATAACAATACTTTCATGTAAATAATGCAATAAAATCTGGGTCGGAATTAAATGCTACATTATAATCGTATTGATAGATGTAGGTGGAGAAAGTTATTTCTAAATTAGCCTACTCAGATGGACAAAATAAAGAACAAAAAAGGAAAGGTAAGTTAAATAAAATTATCTCAAAATATTCGTTTACTCTCCTTTTTCCAACAAAAATTTTGATTTATGCTACTATACTTTCTTTAATAAAATGACGAAAAGGCAATGGCATAATACAATAAGAACATTTTATTAGTATAACTCTGTTAACAATGTTGTTATTAATGTTTTATGACTCGACTTATTTCTTCACTTCATATCATATTTGATTTTCGGATTTTATGTAGTGCATTGAGAGTAAATAGGAAACAAATATAATTATAATAATAGTTTCCATACTGATAAATCGTTTATCGAACATGTACAGATCGCCAGTTCGTTATACTCAAATTTGTAAATGGAACAATTTATTAAGAGTAATAGAAAAAATAATACGTAGTCTACATGCATAAATGAAAATTTCAATGGAAACAAAACAAAAAACAAACGAAACTCGACAGGAAGAATAACATCATTGGTAATAATTTCACTGTTGCCAATACGAAAAATTTAAGCAATGAAACTATATCGAGGTCTCGATAGTCGTGTAGTTGCACACTACGTTTCGAAATTTTCAAATTTCACTTAGAATTTTCGTTGGTCACATCTTAATATTTTTGGATAATTGACTTCTATCCATATAGACCTAAATCTTAATATGTTCTTTTAGATGTAATTCGGGACGCTCAAAATTATCTTAAAATTCAGGATATTCCGCCTAATTTGCGATCTGGCAAGGCAACCATGGTCAATAAGCGGCAAATTAACTCGTGGTATATAAACGTTCAACCTATACGCTTGTGAATTTGTTCAGATGTTACGATGCATTTAACAAAATTGTAATCATCTGTACCAGGGGCGGACTCACTGGAGGTCTATCGGGTCCAGACCGCTCTCCAGAAAAAATCCTAATTCACCATACATTTGTACACTTTCGCAACAAAATTATACTTGTTTAGCAGGAAAATGATTGACTTAGCATGAAAATTTGATCTTATACTTCCTGTGCACTCTTTCTCATAAAAACAATCTAAATCTATCATTTCTTTTTTCTGAAAATATAGATGGAAGTATGTTACAATTACTTATCGTCTTTCTGGGTGCAGAATTAATACTCGTTCAATAATACATAGACGTAGTGACTTGTAGTATTGGAGCCCTCCTTCCAAAGTTTGTACCCCTCCCAACAAACATTTCTGGATGCGCTTCTAACTTGTACTAATTTACATTATAAACTTTTAGTGTTTTTGCTTAAATACTCACAAATTATTCACGAACAGAAAACTAGCAATTAGTACCTGAACAAACAATATAGCCTGCATTACTTTCTCTGAGACACGACCGTAAATCAACTCTGATACCATCTAGTGGATATATTTGTAGCTACGTGCAAATCAGTGAGCATGGTACACCATCTGCCGGGAAGTTTTATAACTAACTTCTTGATTCACAGAGAAGATAAAGATTGTACTTGTGAGTAGGCTGAAGATACCTGTGAAAAAAATAATAATATTCATACCAACAACTTTCTTTTATTGCTTAAAGTTTCGCCCAAACGGTTATTCCGTTTTTTCGGTAGAGATCTTGGATCATTCAGAGAAATTTTAATGGATCAATAAGGTGATATGATTAGGGTTGCCACCTGTCCCGAATTAGTCGGAATACGAGGCATTTCGAATTTTAAGGAAGTTTTCAGCATCTCAATATGCATAAGAGGGATGCATTATAAGGCACGAAATCAAACTATCCAACACTTCCAAAATATGCGAATGATGTTTGTCAATTTCTAGCCACGATGAGCAATAAGGACTATCTAGATATCCAAATAGTTCTATCGCTAAAATTTTTCGTGTAGGGAGTGGAATCACCATCAATGACACATTCTTTATTCCGGTTCAATTGTTCATAATTTATGTTCAACAAACCGAGAACAAACTGACGTTACAAATTTTCTGTTTCGTATGTTTTTGGCTCATTTTTATCTATGAATATGTACAGTGGCGTATTTTGTTTCGGGAGGGGCTATGACAACATGTGAATAAGTACTTATATTTTTCGTTTTGGATCCGACAAATTTTAATGAAGTGCATATAACAAAGTTATTTTGGGGAGGCTTGAGCCCGATAGCACCCCCTTAAATACGCCACTGACTATGTATATATTTCTTTCTACAATTGTTAATAGATTATTATTCCATGTATAATATGGTATGATTAGAGGAATTGGCGATCTGCATATGGTCGTTAAGTGTGTTCCGCTTTAAGTCTATCGAAAGACGGCAACTCTAATGATATGTCCCACATGATATGATATATCCCATATGATCAAATGACTACCGAAACTCGGAGGACTCAAGTGATAAATCATGAACTTATTTAATGGTATTATTATTATTATTATTATTATTATTATTATTATTATTATTATTATTATTATTATTATTATTATTATTATTTGATTTGAGTTTAGAACACTTTCAGCAGCGACCCTATGTGGGACGTACACTTACACCTTACTGTGGGATCTGAAAAACACCTCCCACCATTTTTAAGATTGAGCCTACTTCCGGTTGGAGTTTCTAATTCATGTATGATCAGCAATTTCTTTCTTCTTGCATGAAGTATGTAATAAGCAAATACATTACTTACACAATTAATTATAATGCCAGTGATATATGGTGTTCATTGGGCAAAACACTCCAAACAATAAAGATACATCTTAGCCTGAAGAAATGGTCATCTTTCGTTTTTCATTATCATTTGGCCATAAAACAAACGCCTGAGAGATATACAAACACTGTGTACAGCTTTGTTGTGTTGGAATGTATAACTCATAGGATATGATGCTTTTTTTTAAATTTCAACACTTCAAGTGTAGCCCTAAAAATGTAATAAAGAAATAACGGCCATGTTTTTTTTTTTTTAAATATTCAATCTCATTGTCGAAAGGATTGGGGACAAACATATAAACTTTTCTTTGGAGACAAACATCTAAACCTAGCATTTTAATATATAGATTGCATTTTTTAGAAGATAGAACAAAATTATCTATTAATGGAAATGTTTTGCATATATATATATATATATATATATATATATATATATATATATATATATATATATATATATATATATATATATACGCGGATCCAAGCGAGGCTGTAGGGCCTATAGCCCCCGTTGACGCTCAGGTATACACTGTATAAAATGGACTTCAATCCTCCTATACACTGGATAAAGCTGCAAAGTATATCCTGGATCCGCCAGTGTATATATATATATATATATATATATATATATATACACGAAGGTCACTACGAAAGTTTTGAGATACGCATTGTTGTGGCACAGTATTTGAATTCCAACAATTGCGTTCGATAGTGGTATCCAGAGCGAAGAAGCGAAGCAAGTTTCAACTGGCCTCGCTTATCGACGTGACCGTATCTCACTGTTGCCAACTCGCCATGGCCATGCTTTAGTTCTGTTAAGTTGTTACTATAGTGTTGCAAATAAATGTTAATGTACCACAGTGAGGCATTGTTTTTGATATATGACTTTTTCACAGCTAGATTATGCGTTTCGTCCACTGTGCGCCAGTGGGAAATGTTGCTAGTTTAGTTCTCTAAAGTCGCTAGAAGTCGCTAAACGCCTCCTGCCAAGTCGCTAAAAAAGTCGCTATATAATTTTACAAAGGAATTAAAATAATTTAAATATTTTTCATGTACAATGGAAGACTCGAGTATTTTTTCTTTAAAAATAATGACCATCTTGACAAAACCACTGCACTATGCGCTTTCAAGAATACAAAATTTATAAATATAGCATTAAAAGTTTGCAAATACTTAAAATTTTGGATCACTTTTTCCCATTCCTTCTTATAGAGTACGATTATATTTTTTGGAGGAGTTGGGAAATTCATGTTGCTTTCGTATTGGAACAATTCACCGAACTCAACCCACGAAATTTCTGTATAATTTATATTAAGAACAACCGCAGTTAAATTAATATATAAATCACACGCACTACACTGAACCAGAAAAGCACAACGTTCTCCAACGTCACTGTCACTGTACGCACTGTGCAATGCAAGAGGTTACCAGCTATTAGGCAACTAGTTAGATACGGGAAATTCCCGGATTTCCGAACCGCGGTGAAGGACATAATCCTCATAGTAGCGATGAATCCAACGAAGTAAGTCGCTCATAGCAGTAGTGCAACCGAGTGCGTAAAAGTAATTATTAGTATCACAAACTGCAAAATTTTGGAAACTTTAATAGAAATATAGAACAAAATATTTGAATTCCTAAATGTCGCTAGATTTGTCGCTAGGCGCTAAATAAAATTTTTTGTCGTTAGACACTTCCAAAAGTCGTTAGTTCTAGCGAAAAAGTCGCTAAATTGGCAACACTGCCGTATCTCCTTCACTTGTTTGTTGATGTGAGCAGTATTCGGCTGTCTAGAATGGAGCTCGAAAGGGAACATTTTCAAGCAATGATCCTTTACGATTTCAAAAGTGGTTTGAACGAGACACAAAGCCTTTACCGTTTTGCAGAGAGCATTTGGGGACCTTGCTCCTTCCCGTGCTACAATTTTTCGGTGGTTTGGTGAATTCAGAAGAGGCCGGACATCGCTTAAAGGTGAAGAGAGAGCTGGACGTCCGGCAACAGCTGTGTCAGATGAAAACATTGCCGCGTTGGAACAAATGATTCGAGAAAATCCTCGAACAACTTTCAAGAACATTGAATCTACAGTGAACATGGGATCGCCAGCAGTAACAGAAATTCTTCATGATCATCTTCGGCTCAGGAAGGTTTCATCTCGTTGGGTGCCTCACACTTTGACTGAACAGCAGTAGCGCATGCGTGTGGAATGGTGTGAAGAAATGCTTGCAAGATTTGAAAGAGGCAATTCTCGACGTGTCTCTGACATTGTTACTGGTGATGAGACTTGGATCTATCAATTTGACCCTGAAAATAAACTCAGTCTACAGTTTGGATATTTCCAGACGAAGCTCCACCCACGAAAGTGAAGCGAGCGCGAAGTGTGGGGAAGAAGATGATCGCAATTTTCGTCTCCAAATCTAGCCATGTTGCAACTGTTCCACTTGAAGAACAAAGAACTGTTACAGCTCAGTGGTACACCCCTGTTTACCTAACAAAAGTGTTCCAGAAGCTTCGGGAACGGCGTCCAAGAACTGGATTGCGTGGGATCCTGCTTCATCATGACAGCGCGTCCGCACACACGGCCAACATCACAATTAAGTTTTTAGAATCTACGGAGGTCAAACAACGAATTTAGTGACATCCTGTATATACAGGGTGATTCAATAAGAACGTACCAGGCCTATATCGCAGCTAATACTGCACGTAGAGCCTTCAAACAAAAAATTGCATTACTAAATCGTATGTGTAGAATGCAATAAAAGTAGTAGCGAGACAACTGGCGTCTCGTGAATACCTCAAACGGGGGACAACTTCAAAATTTGAAATGGAAAGTGATATAACTGTTGTAATCGTTCGAAAGGACATTAAATGTCATGCAACTTTTAGAGGACAAACTTTGTCATATCCTTTCCCATTTAGCCGCTAGAGGCGTTGTTATAGACTTGTATCTGACTATCCGTAGCAGGCCTATATCGCAGCTAATAATGTACATAGAGCCGTCAAACAAACAATTAAACTACCAAATTGTATGTGTAGAATGCAATAAAAATAGTAGCGACACCAGTGGCGTATCATGAATATTTCCAACGGGGTCATCATCAAAATTTGACATGGAAACAGGGGTTGGTTGTGCCTCCATTGAAACAAGCTCACAATGGGAGAAACGTCGAGAGGAATCACGTTGGCATATTTCTTCCTCTGTGGCAGCAACACGATCGCATTAGTCAGAGGTCAAGGGGTTTCTGCTTGCGTAACCAAAGGGAAAAGTAAATACTGATCTGAAACGAACGGGACGTACAATTGTGCAGACACGGAATCATTCCGTGTAAGTAACGACAACAATGGCGTCAGCAAGAGCCCACAACGTTGGGAGGGTACATACTGTAACAGTAAGCAGAGGTACATTTGCTGCTGTTGAATGAAGCTCTAAATAGGGAACCAATGACATACACAATATTTGAAGAGAGCGGTTTCCGTATGGCTGCGACAGAAGCGCAGTGGATGGGGAGAACTATGATGAGGGACAATGTACGATGCTATAACAAAACGGAAAAATAAACTATTGGTTGCAGCGAAGAAAGACGAACCGAATGTGCTGTTGCCAAAACATGGAACAAAACATGGGGACAGAAAGCTGAGGCGTTGCAATCAAGCCATTGGAGAAAGATGAGTAAAGAGCTAAAGAATCAGCTTACCTTCTGCGGAGTGTAGTCGAAGCCCCCTGGCTTTCACAAATGTTCAAAGTGATGTCCACGAACAGCAATACAGCGATACAGCGATTTATTCGCTGTACGTTGCTGTGAGCAACAACTTCCAATTCGGCAACGTTGATGGTCCGGAATGCGGTTGTAACGCGGTCTTGCATGTTGCGAATTGTAGTTGGTCGGTTGACATACACAAGATCCTTAATTCGACCCCAGAAAAAATACAAGTCCATACAAGTAAGGTCGGGCGACCGCGGAGGAAAATGTGGATTGGAACCTCTTCCTATCCAGCGTTGCGAAAATAGAACATTTAGCTCTTCCCTACACATGGCAACATTATGGGCTGGACAGCCATCTAATTGAAACCACAGCGTCTGACGTATATGGAGCGGTACGTTTTCCAATAGCGGCTGTAGATGGTGTCGCAAGAAACCACGAAACATTGCACCTGTTAAATGACCAGCAAAAAACCATGGCCCAATGACCTGAGTTCGTACAATGCCACCCCATACATTAATGCGCCATCGGTGTTGCCGATTGACTTCTCTCATCCAGTGAGGGTTCTCCGCTGCCCAGTAATGTACATTGTGGAGATTCACGTTGCCATCACTACAGAATGTCGCTTCATCAGTCCATAAAATGAAGTGAATGAAATTCGGATTGACCACCCAGTTGTAGAACAGAAGCCGTAAATTACAGTCTGCATCACTTAGTTCTTGATGCAGAGAGAGGTGGTACGGGTGAAAATGTTATTTCCACAGAATACGCAGGACACTATCTTGACTGATACCATGATCTCGTGCGATCTGCCGCGAATATACATGAGGATTTACTGCAATAGCGCCAAGTACATCAATGGCAACGTCTTCATTTTGTATGACTCTTCTCCGGACACCATAGCGTTCACGCATGTTGCCTGTCTGCAGCAATCGTGCTGCTAATCTCCGCAGCAGATTGTGGGAAATAGCTTGTCGCTGTGGATAGCGTTCAGCGTATAACCGAGCTGCAGCCCTCTAATTTTCCCGGCATTCCCCTAAAATCATGAGCATTTGGAATGCCTCCAAATTCGTACACCGCATGAATGTTATTTACTACCGACACTTCTTACTACAGTCACTCAAACATCAACACAATCAAAGAGGTTTCACTGCTTGTGAAAGTTTCATATTCGTCCCGTCACGAGCTTGTAATGCACAGGGGCAGTAGAACTTAATGCACGACACCTTGTCCAGTACACGGACCACTTTAACTCGCTGCAGAGGTTAATCACTCTCGGACTCAACACGCTTGTGTTACCTGTTTTGGCTACAGCATTGCTCCTTCTGCCCTCTGTCTGACATACTAGCAATCGCCTGTTGGAGGCCGCATAGACTATGTCTTGAGCAAGGACATGTACGTGTTAGCTACTGGATCTACAAGAGTACCACCACACAATCACTGCCAACGATAAATGAGTGTGCTGTTCGAAACAACGACAAACAAGCCCAGAACACATGCTCCTGGATTTGGGAGAAATTTTATATTGCACGTACGAACACAGGATACATCGCGCATCCACGTCATTGTGGGTCTGGACTACCCTTGGCTTAGGCCTCGAGTTAATCCTGCAAAGGCGTCGGCGGTTGTTTGCAAGGGCATGGTTTGCACGTACCTTCCCGGCATTCGCCTGGTGTGACTGAGGACACCCTCGCACTTTCACCTAGTAATGCGACCGTGTTGTTGCCAATGAGGAAGAAATATGCCAACATGATTCCTCTCGACGTTTCTCCCATTGTGCGCTTGTTTCAATGGATGCACAATCAACTTCTGTTTCCATGTCAAATTTTGAAGATGACCCCGTTGGAAATATTCACGATACGCCACTGGTGTCGCTACTATTTTTATTGCATTCTACACATACGATTTGGTAGTTTAATTGTTTGACGGCTCTATGTGCATTATTAGCTGAGATAAAAGCTTGGTACGGGTAGTCAGATACAAGTCTATAACAACGCCTATAGCGGCTAAATGGGAAAGGATATGACAAAGTTTGTCCTCTAACAATTGCATGATATTTAATGTCCTTTCGAATGATTTCAACAGTTATACCACTTTCCATTGCAAATTTTGAAGTTGTCCCCCCTTGGAGGTATTTACGAGACGCCACTGGTCTCGCTAATATTTTTATTGCATTCTACACCTATGATTTGGTACTGCAATTTTTTGTTTGAAGGCACTACGTGCAGTATTAGTTGCGATATAGGCCTGGTACGTTCTTATTGAATCAGCATATATATATATATATATATATATATATATATATATATATATATATATATATATATAACCGCGCTACAAACAAAAAATGGCATCGCGAACTGTGATGCATCTATTATATTATTATTATTATTATTATTATTATTAAATGAACTTTTTTCTTTTTACAAGAACATAGCATAATATATTACAAAAGGGTTTCCTTTTGATCTCATAAGTGTAGTCAGGGTCCACCGGCTTCACCATATGTGCAACACGCGCATTTGCACGGGGCGGCAAAATATGTCATAACTATATTATCTAAAATAAATATTACTTCTTGAGAATAGACTTCATGATGATGGTAGTTAAATTTACTAAACTGACTTCTTATTTGAATACTACATTCATAAATTATGTTTAGGTCTCTTTAGTTAAGGTCACATGGACAGCGCTAAAGCAAATGGTCAAACAAATCCCAGTATGAATTGCTTGATTGTTGTCAAATTCAAGAAACCAAATCTCGAACAGGAGCGAACCTGTTACATTTAGATAGTTATTACAGTTTTGATATGAAAACTAGTCTCGTCTTTGTCACAAACAGGTTCCTTATCATTGAAGGTGGAAACAAGTTCTTTTTTTTTTTTTTTTTTTAAAAATAGCTTTAATAGATGTAGAAGGAAAATCAATAAATATAGGTAAAAGAGCAATTTGCATTGAAATTGGAAACTAATATACTGAGATTGAAGCTTGATGTTGAATTCTATTAAAAACTGATTAACATCTTTCCTCTGCAGGTGTGTTTGTTTATCTTTCACTAACATAATAGATTATTATTTGAACAAAAAAAGAAAAGAGACTCAACGAGATTGCATTTGTAGTGTTTAGGCCTTTCTGAGTGGGAGTGCACTTTTCCTTCTATTCGTTATTCATGATGGGCTAGCAGCACACTTAAAATAGTGCTTTTGAAAATTTGTTCTTTCTTTAGAAAAGGGGGGCTCCAATGATGCCACTGTACAGGGTGGCATATTGCATAGGACGGGCCCTGAGAACCTAACTTTTCCTTTAGATGTCTTTTTGTTTCTCAGTAACAGTATCTCAGGTGGAACTTAAGTGGTTCGGATCCCATGTTAAGTTCAAGATCTACATCTCATATAGCCTCGCTGCTGAAACGAACTCTAAACTGAAATGAAATCAAAAATTAATAATGGTATAAATTATTCCTATCCACTATGGAATAAACACCATCTTACTGGAAGCTGGCCGTAAAATTGAGAAAAAATATTATGTACACTTTGACATTTTATAGTTCATGGAAATCAAGCGTCTCAATGAGCTTTCGAAACCCAAGATCTCAGCTTTCTTTTTGGAAATTAGATAAATATCGAAAACACGAGCCTTTATCAATACTCTCGTTTCTATTGTGTTGTTCCAAGCTCTCTGGTAAAAGGTTCATAAACGACATTATTTGCTAGTTATTTCATAGCATTGGTCCATAAATATTATTCTGCTCCGTCCATTTGTTCTTTATACAAATGGCGAAAGAAATGTTCGGTTCGCAATTAAAAATAAAATAGATAAACGAACTTGATACGGGCATCATTTGATTACCATATAAGTTAGGAAATTAACACTTGTTGAAATTAAGTTATTGTGATCTTCTTAAAAAAACATATATCCATTTCGTGATCTGCGTAATGCCAATTTTCCATTTCCTGAAAACATTACGGATTTAACAATTGATAGAAAGTCAATGTGAGCATATTCAAAGCTAGACACAATTTTAGCCAATTCATAGAATGACAAAGTGGGAGGAAACGGGAGAACTCCTTAAATTCTCATGCATACGGTGTCTGTCTACCACAAAGTCCACTTGATGGAAGATGGGATTGAACTAGAGACCCTACGCGCCAGAGATGAACATCTACCACTGAGCCATCGCGGCCCCCTGTTTATTTCTGATTCAGATTTCGCAATAAGAACTGTTATAACTCGAAAGCGAATAACTTAATCATTCCACCTTCTGTCAAAACATATTTTTCCTAATCTCTGCTAGGGTTACTACGTGTTCCCATTTAGGTGAGACATCCCGAATTTCAAAAACACTTTGCATCGTCTCAAATTCCGCCTAAGAGGAACGCCAAATTTTCCAAAATATGCAACAGAAATTCTTAGTGAAGTATAAAAATTAGTGTGGTCCTGCGTAGCGTAGTCGCTAACACTCTCTCCTTCGGTGCGAGCGGTCCCGGGGGTTCGATTTCCGGTGGGGTCACTCGGTCGAAAAAATGTAACATGCTTGTTCAGGCAAGGCGTCCTGAATGAGGTTTTCCACCAGGAAAATGGCGGGGTGGTACCTAACTTATAGGTCTTAGGCCGCTTCCTTCCTTCCCTTTCCCCCGATAGTGTGCTCGCCGAGGGACGTCATCCCTCATACATGACGGTCTAAATGGCCATCGATCCTGACAGCGCATAAATCTAAATCCTAATCCTAAATCCTAATATATATTGTAATGATTCAATTGTTCGTAACTTACGTTCAGCTAACCGCCAACAAACTGACTCAACACATTTTCTGTTTTGTGTATTTTGGATTTAAATTTTCATTGCAATTTTTATTCATGAATATGTATATTTGTTTTTATTATTCTTAATAAACTGTCCCATTGTCAAATTTTGGTATGATGAGCCGGCAATCTGCTCATGTTCCGTAAGTATCGCCCGTTTTAGACTTAGCGAAAGGCGGCAACCCTAAGTTTAACCTTTCAATAACACTAGTTAACAAAGGTTTTGTTACATAAAAGGAAATACCTGTTCTTAAAGGAACTTTTTGCGCTGAATTCGAATATGCACTCGGTTTTTCTTCATCACGTACCATTTTCCCGTAACAGAGGGATTTTCGGGAAAATCCCTCAAAAATTTCCCTTTTCGTTTATTTTACACCCCAAGATCTTGTCCCCTAGCATACACTAACATAGAAATTATACCTAAGTATACTTTGATTCATATTTAACAAACCCTCCAAGTTTCGTAATAATCGCTTTATTCTTTCTAGAGAAATAAATATATTTGTATGTATACTGTGTGTACTGTTTATTGCACCTTATAGTAATGCTTTCAGATCTCTTAAGTTGAGGTAAAACGTTTTGCTTTATTACCACAAATACATATATAAAATATAATACAATATAATTTACAAGTGTGACAATTTACAATAAACAATAATACAAATGTACCAAAAGGTCATGAAAAGACAATCAAAACTATCACAATATATGAAACTTCCATTGGGTTACAAAAACGTACACTACTTCCTTCTTTTGTAAGAAATGTTGCATTCTCTAACAAGACCCCAATCATTGAAGACCAATAGTCCCCCATCATTGAAGGATCCCATCGTCCCTGGTACCTTTTCTCCATTGCCATTATATCTTGGTGGAATCTTTCCCCCTGTTCGTCGCTGAGAGCACCTAGGTTAGCAGGAAAGAAGCTGAGGTGGGAGTGCAAAAAGTGGATTTTTAAAGACATCCTACAACCCAACTCTTTGTATTTCTGTATCATGTCCTGTACGATTTCTGTGTAACTCTCAGCTTTGTTATTGCCCAGAAAGTTGCGCACAACACACTTAAATGCTGTCCAAGCAGCTAGCTCAGCACTGTTTAACTTGCTGTCAAAGCTATCATCAAGCATTAATTTCCTAATTTGGGGACCAATAAACACTCCCGCTGAAATCTTAGCATCACTCAGGTTAGGGAACTTATCTCGCAAATACTTGAAACCTTCACCAGATGTGTCCATGGCTTTGACAAAGTTTTTCATAAGTCCTAACTTGATATGAAGTGGCGGTAGTAATATCTCATTAGGATCTACCAAAGGAGCGTATTTGACGTTGCATTCTCCAGGTACGTAATTCACTCTAGGTTCCCATTCCTTCACTTCATAATGTTTGTCATCAGCTCGGCTATCCCATAAACATAAAAAACATTGGTACTTCGTGTAACCGCACTGCAGTCCTAATAAAATACCAACTACCTTGAGATCACAACATATTTGCCAACAATGGTCCTTGTAATTTATAAGATTTAGCAAAGTTGACATGGTGTCATAGGATTCCTTAATCTTCACTGAGTGCGCAAGTGGTATAGAAGGTTTTTTATTTCCATTATGTAAAAGGACAGCTTTAAGGCTGACCTTTGACGCGTCGATAAATAACCTCCATTCTTCTGGAACGTAAGGAATTCCTAGCTCCGCCATCAACCCATTTATATCCACACATACGCACACATTATCTTGCATTGAGAAATAGCTTGAAAATTGAACATGCCTTTTCCTGTATACTGATATGTTCGTTTCTGCATTCAATAAGTTCCACTGCTGGAGCCTTGATCCCAGAAGTTCCGCCTCTTGTTTTGTCAGGTGCAAATCACGGACTAGGTCATTAAGTTCACATTGCCGGATGAAATGTGGCTCGCGAACACAGTCAGGGATGAACGTTGGATCCTTGGATGTACATGTTGATGTCGATGGTTCATCAAGGTCATGATCATCATCAGAGTCTTTTGGCCATATCTCTTCCCAGTTGGTAGGGGGCTCGGGAAGTGGAAGTTCATCCCCGTGCGGAATAGGTCTAATTGCGGATTTAACGTTGGGATAACTTATTGTGTATTTGCTTTTTTTAGAATGTCCCTTAACTACTGTGAGACAAAAATAACAATCATCCAGATGGTTGGTGGGTTCTCTCCACACCATTGGTACAGCAAATTTCATGAACCTCCGTTTCCCTTTGGCCCATGCAAGTAAAGTGACGTAGCACGACGCACAAATTATGTCTGTGTTTGTAGTAATAAAGCAAATCGTTTTTACCCCAACTCAGGAGATCTGAAAGCATTACTATCAGGTGCAATAAACAGTGCACACAGTATACATACAAATATATTTATTTCTCTAGAAAGAACAAAGCGATTTTTACGAAACTTTGATGGTTTATTAAATATAAATCAAGGTATACTTAGGTATAATTTCTGTTACTATATGTAAGGGGACAGGAGCTAGGGGAATAAAATATCTGAAAAGGGAAATTTTTGAGGGAATTTCCCGAAAATCCCTCTGTTACGGGAAAACTGTACGTGATGGAGAGAAACCGAGTGCATATTCGAATTCAGCGCAAAAAGTTCCTTTAAGATCAGGTGATTTTTCTCATGTAACAAACAAAAAGTTTAAATTTGTTAACTAGTGTAATTCTTAATATGGCCCATTGAATACATTAAGTATTGGCCGAACCTCCATTTTAATTACATTCCTTACGGTCATAACGTTTTATATAGTACTTTAACGTTAAATATTTCTAGTCTAAATATTATTCTATTTATAAAAATTGTGGATATGCACCATCACAGGTAATCTGTGAATTCTTTCTTACAGTTCTGTATTTTAGCTATCTATTTTAATGTTTAAATTGAACGTTCCAGCTGAATTCTTAACGTTATTAGAAAGGAAACAAACATCATTATTTTATATAATTTATTCTATATGATTCATATATTACATGATATAATGAATACAAAATATTACTGACACACTAAAACTTGCAAAAATCTGTGAAAATGTTTCCTAAAATAATCCATTCCATTTGCGTTTTGTATAACAGAGCCTTCCTTTGTCTACAATTTTATTCTTAGCCCAAAATTTCAATATCAAATTATATATAAATTATCTATGTTTAAATACAATTCAATATCAAATATAAAGTTCCATTAAAGTTAACTACGAGATGAAAGTAGTTTCAACCAGCAGCAGTATCAAACGTACTGCTTAATCAGCTATAATAGTGGCATAAAATAAAAATAAAAATAAATAAATAATGAGTATAGAATAACGGCATCATGCAGAAAACTGTTTCTGCCCTAAGAAGAAGAGAAAATGAATTGAGTCCTTGAAATCCTCAGATTATTAAACAAAACTATATGAAATCATATTATAGTCTATATGAAGAGAGAAAGACGTGTTCCGTTCAAAACATGAAATTTGGTTTTGATACTTGCTTTATATTAAACAAAACTGTCGATACTTAGTCTGAGCAATGTTCAACATTTGTTAGTTACTGAGAGACATAAATTACCATTTAGGAAAATCTACTTGCATTGTTTTCTTTTAAATAAGCAAAAGACATGTGAAAACAAGTGGATCATTTTCATTCGTAGAAGTGTTATATGTATGGTAGTTGAATTGACTACCAAAACTACTACAAAAGACGGAGAATTCACAGGAAAGGTAGTTATTAACCTTCGAATTTTCTGTTTATCGCAGTCGGTATTTAACAGAAATACATGGACATATGAAGTCGCAAGTTATTCTTTTAGCGTAAACTGAGATAATTATATCCATGAATAAGGACATTAAAAAAAGTTACAACATCTCTCGTTCAATTCTTCTGACTATTTCCATTTCTTGTAAATGCCTCTCATTAAGATTATTTAATTCTTTGTGTGAACTAGCAGTCTTCGTTGATTTTGTCCGGTTATGTAGATCTGCTTTTGATGGACAATTAATAGAAGAACGCTTACATGTTTGGTGATCATTATTTATTTGTTGCTTTTTTGGTACAGTTCTTGAGGTAATTTTTCTGCTCACACGCTGTTGTTTCTCTGAAATTGATATTCTTTCGCTTCTTATTCCTGTTTGTATAGAATTCTCTTCAACTGCTTGCTGTTTATCCCCCAGTGGATTCTGCTGTTCCAAATCCTTAGTATTCTCGTGTATCTTTTGTTTGGAAGAAGTCTTTATCTTACTGAAATACTTCAAAGCAATAAACTGCCTCACATATTCACTATACGCTTGTTGTCTCATTTTCCTTTCCCGTTGTAACTTTACAGACTCAAGATCAGGACCTAACTTCCCCATTATAGGATTAGGCGGAGTGTCTTTGAGAGTGTAAGCGACATACGATTTAGATCGATCCTTATATTTCGTTGAGCCACTATCACAGTAACTTGTTTGGTTTTGCTTGTTATTCTGAGATAACCTACCGGAACATGCTCCAACTGACTCTGTTCGCTGACTACTACACCTAGAGGAACACAAGTTGTATGTTGATGACAATGAACCGACATTGAGAGTTGTCAAGGACTGGCAATCCAAACTGAGTTCTGTAAAGTTCTGGTCCAAATTAGACAATGCAGTGTCGTCTTCTAATTTAACTTGTGAATTGCGACTAGAGTTTGTTCGAGCATCAGAAATAACAGATCTGTCAGTCAAGTTGTTGGTCGAGTTAACGGAATGTTCGTTCTTGACTTTGGAAATGTATCTATATCTTCCCAGATACGAATCACGGTTTTCCATTTCACCTTCTGGTTTTGGTCTAACTATTGTCTTTCCATAATATTTAAAGTTGTGCCTTTTCATTAATGATGTACAAGAAAATGACGTGATTTTCACTGCACCACACATTTTGCAACGTTTTTTACCATCCTCATCTGCGATACAAGAATTATTTGTGATATTAACTGCACTGTTTATTGTAGATTTTGGCAAAACTTTTATATATTGGATTTGATTCGATTTACACTCATCAACTGAACTGATTTCAATAATTTTCCGCTCCAAATTTCCTTTGTGGTGAGCCCCCTTAGCTACTGGGTTTGTTGAAGTGTTTTTCCGGTTTATGTAAGTGGTAAGCAAATTTATTGAATCACCGCATTTCTTTGTAAATTTGCTTTGCACTAAATGATCAGTAGGTACTTTTGAATATTTTTTATAATTTGCACTTAGCTTACGCTTTTGTACAGGTTTCTTTCCAGACCTTTTCCTGGATTTTTTGACAGGTACTAAAGCTTCACCACTATAAAATGGAACACTCACAAGTTCCACGGAGTCTCTTTTATGTAAATTATTACTAATTTTTTCTGCCTTTTGTGGTTCGTCTAGCAATGAATCTACTGAATTCACGCCCTCTTCTCTTTTCACAGAATTATTTGGTTCACATTTTTCAAGTGAGTCTGTAGAATAATTATCATCATCTGAAGATCCTTCCATAAGTCAAGCTGTTTTTAAATTCAAAAATTCTTAATATGACTATATTGTTTCACCACAGATTTTTCCAGTGATCACAAATATATTAGGTAAAAACTATAAGAAAGATAAATAAATACATATATTAACTCACAGACGTATAAATGATAGACTCTCCATTCTTCCTTTCATAAACTCAATTGAGATTTTATGTGTTCAGGTCCAGATCTACGTCCCAGTCATCTCTACCACTAATAATATATGAAGGTTATGCATTTTGCAAATGAGAATATCTAATATAACAGAGTCGTAAGCTTTTTGATATCAATACTAGTTGCCAGAAGGTATTGCCTAGTGTAAAATGCAGAATGAATATCAAATATTACTGACGCTAACGCATCGTTGGTCGAAACATTTGTCCTCAATCCAGTTATGTTATTAGGAAGAAACTGATGGTATTCTATGAACCAATTTAAACGGTTGAGAATTAGGCGTTCAAAAATGTTATGCGCACACGTAAGTAAGGCAATAGGATGGATGTTCTCTGCTGATCCAATATGGGTTTTGGTTTTCGGTACCGATATAATGAATACATTTTCCATTCTATAGGAATCATGCTAGTGTTATATATATATGATTGAAGTATTGTAAAGAATTTTTAATCCAGAATGCGATCAGTTTTTTTAGTGGCTACAGGTAACTATCTATGCCTGGAGCAATGAACTTTGTAATACTTTAAGAACAGTTTTCAGTCCACATACTGAAAAATCATATTATAGATCAGGGTTTTGATTACTAAGAAGTTGTCGTTGAATAGAAAGTCGAGAATTATTAACATATGGAGGTGATACGGAATGATGGAAATCGTCGACTCATTTCAAGTCTCGAAGATAAATGGATATATCCTGGTGATATGTACTTTTTTTATGTTTCCAACGTGGACAGAGTTTACGGACAGGTGCTGGACCATAAAGAGAGGTGCAGAAGTCATGCCAACTCCGGCGCTTGATAGTATTGATTATTTTTCTAGTTTGGGCTTTTTCAGAGCAATAGGAAAGGAAGTTTTCCCGTGGTGAACTTTGAAGAAAAAGGCGAAATGCCTGTTGAGTAAGACATTGTTGGCAAGAATGAGTCTACCACACAGGTTTTTAGCTAGTAGCAGATCGTTTCTTACTACAGTAATTGGTTTTAAAAGAGAAGTCCTTAAGTAGTTAATTGAGAAACAGTAGCCTTAATAAAGGGGAGTATTATTGAACAGGAACAATACATTGTATCAGAGGTTGAGTGAGAAATTTGTTCCTCAATAAAAGTATGATACTGATTCCAATTTATTTTGTACTGATGTGTTGTAATTTAAAAGTTGAATCCTAAGTGTGTGAGAGAGTACATCCATGTAAGCGTGGAAACAAATGTGTAGTAAAAAATAATTAAACAATGATCACTATCGCAAAAAGTAATAAACGCTCGTATGTATGCCATTCCGTATAACACACCATTTTTTTTGGTTATGTTTTAACTTAATGTTTAGGTTATGTTAGCTTAAAAAAAAATAATCAGTTCAAGCATGCGCAACAAATTTTATCAAAAGATTCCAAATTCTTGTTAAGTGGCCAATCGAAATGAAAGAAAACTCAACGTCGTTAATTTAAATTGAATGAAAAAAAAAATCAAACTTACATATGCTTAACTCTATGAGCAGTATTCGAAATTATAAAATTGAGATTTGGTCGTGATTGTTTATTTGTGCCAATCAGTCAACAGTTACATTGTAATTCTCCAAAGCAACAGAATAGAGTCTGTTAGATATTTGCCTACATCGCAGTACGTTCAAACAATTACGATATTATGTTACTACATTGACTTAATTTCAAAATTGTATCAATTTTCATATTTCAATATCTTTACAATACATACTCAGTTCGTGATCACTTAAGAATAACAGTCCATATGCTCTAATTATTCATTTAACAAAATGACATTATCATTATTAAAATTATTACTAAATAGACGTTCGCGATTCATAACCCTGTACATATCATTTGAGTTAGGCGACAACATAAGCCTACATGACTGCTACTACATTCTCATTGTACTCTAGAACAATCAAGTAGCATGTATCAATCGTACATAATACACCTACAAAAAAAAATCTACTATTAATGAGATGATATATTTACAAATGAAAAAAAATGCTCTACTTCTACTTCTCTACGCCAGGGTTTAGATATTTTATGAGAGATTAGAACGTCATTATCAACATTATTATCACTTTTAACTTCACAACATAATGTCATTAATTTTCAAGAGCAATGGACACATAATAAATTTCAAATTGTGTTTAAGATCGACAAATTGAATAAATGTAAGTACGTATATGTTTCCGATGAGGCAAATATGTAAGAAATTCCATGACGCGTGAATGGCACCTTTAAACTAAATATATGCCCAAGACAGAGTCTTGCACGGAAGCATATTCGAACAAGATTTTTAAATATATCTGAAATCTGCATAGATCAAGTATGCACTCGCATATCATGAGACAACAACAATGAAAAACCGGTATATTTACTATCCTAAATTACCAAAACCCTTTTCACATTTAAGACCCGAGTCATATGGACAAAATCATTTTCAAAATATAATTTCTTAACCTACATAAAGCCCTAACCTACGCAATTGGAAATACATGTAAAAAAAATCGCGAAACAGAATAACAAGACATTATTTCACCGTAAGCACACAAGTTCAATTTACCTAACCTAAACACGCAATTAAAATATATATTCCCCGAAATATATCACAAGACAACACTAAAGTACATTATTTAACAGCAAGCACACAATTTCAATTTACGTAACCTAAGCAAGCAGTTGAAATATTATGTTCCCGAAATATATCACAAGACAACACTAAAGTACATTATTTAACAGTAAGCCCACAATCTGATTTCCTAACCTAACAATCAAAATAGATGTATATTATGGGACACGTTAAATTTAAGTCTTACCTAACCTAAGCAACCTAAACACATTATTTAATAAGGCACACGTTAAAAATGACATTTCAGAGCGAGAATATTACTTAATCTAACAATAAAGAAAACCGTATCAATTCTCACATGGAAAATATTAATATCAAGCGGTGCGCTTAAAGTAAAGTTCACCAACAATTTTCGATGTTGATCACATATTCTTATGATATCATTCTATTGAGTGGTAACGAGATGAGCTGTCTAAACGCGTAACGCCTTTTACTTTAACTATACATATTTATTTCGAAACACTCCATTTGGTGAATTAGTGAGTCTGTTTATGATCGGAACAAGAAGAAAATAAGATAAAATGGATTAATGTTACCCAATTGGCTGAGGTTCCTACAAATAGTCCTCTCGGTCCTTGTCACCTGGATCCCCGGCTTCAAAGGACAGGATAGGTTAGCAAACCTATTTATTTACACGTTGCAATCAATCTCTTCGGGTATTAGTTCCACGTCCTATTAAATATGGGACTTGGTCCCTTTATCCGATGAGATGAACTCCAACTACTATACTTCCTGCCCCATTACTTCATATCACTCGTAATGGCGGAAGTAATACTCGATGGCTTTTGGCCAAAACTTGTTTCAATGAATTTTTACTTCTGTCGGATTCCTCAGTGTTCCTTTTCTCCCAAAATAGGTCAGGTTTTCCGATAAATGATTTGTACTAGGTTGACTTCCAAAATTCTACACTTTTGATTACAAAATTTCTATTTCTGAGGAACCGACTTAAGCCATCGTTCTTTTTACACTGTAAAACGGCGTTTCACTGCGTCATCATACTCGCGTCACCAGACCTTAATAATAGCGGTTTTAATATTACATAGTCGATTACGAACTAAAACAAATTTATATCCCTTCTGTTGCCATACAAAACCCTATTCAAATAAGCAGTCGGTCTATCTATTCAATGACATTTCATAATTATCGGAAAAGACTACATAACATAAATTTTAAACTCACCTAATTACTCCTTGAAAATAGCTGCTGTCGTTATGACAACCAATGTTCTCACTGCTCAATAAAGTCGCCATTTTCGATATAGATGCCCGTATAGCGATTCAAACGCACTCTTGCGGTCGCAACCGAAATAATCGCCACGTTCCCAACAAAAGAACGACGAAAAGGAAAAAGAAGAAAACAACAGAGTGAGTCAACATGGGAAGCCAATCTTCCTTGCGATTATAATTCTGAACTAATATGTTTTTGTAAGGTAAAGTAAATTGAGGTAGAATAAAAGTGTAAATCAAATTTTACTATATTGCTATAACATGAGTGGAATTATTGCAGTAGCTCGAAACAATTGTAAAAAAAAAATTCGAAATTTTCGTGGTAAATTATTGGTGTGTTCGCGTATCTCATATGTGTTTGCATATCGCATATAAAACTAGTAACTCTTTTGTGCCATTTATTTCATTGGCAGCGAAACAAATTAACATAAAAAAACGAATCTTTGGAGGCACTCGGGTGCAGTATTACAATACACGAACCAACTTGAACGCTGCGGTACACATTACAATACGGGTAAACATTACAATCCGGGAGCCAACTCAAATAGAATGTAAACAACCGTTAGTCGGTCTGTTACATTTTTCCCGGCGGCTTTAAGAAAAAAAATTAACTACTTAAAACATTAACATATTAATTTTTTTAAATTTTTTTATTATATTTTTTTTAAATTTTTTTTAATGACTATTTAAAGTCTTTTAACAATTCTTCTCTCTTTTCTGGAGAGCAATTGAACAACTTTACATTTGATAAATTTTGAGTCGGCACTTCTCTCCCCTCCAAATCTTTTAAAGAAACGGAATTGTGATGTACTTTCGTCACAACAAAAGGTCCTGCGAATACAGGCATGTACTTATTTGTGACCTTCTTAAATGCATCCGATTGAAAATGGGTTTTAACCATCACCAAGTCCATTTCCTTAATTTCAATCACATTATTTTGCGACTTTCGTTTTCTTTTTGATAACAAACGGGGTTCCACCTGAATATGCCGTTTAGAATTTTCTGTTGTTTTCAATTCAGAAGGCCATGGGAATTTTTCCCTGAATCTATCAGCAGCCGAGAAAGAAATAAACACTTCAGCAGGCGTACATCCAATGGTACTATTGTAAGAATAGTTTAGTAAGTCTTGTGCCGTCTTAAGCACTGTTTTCCACTTAGTGTGGTTATGGCTGCACAATAATCGAATGATTCGATTGAGTTCTCGATGCGAACGTTCCACTATGCCATTCCCAGAAAGGTTGTATGGCGAGACCAAGATGTGTTGAATTTGGTGATCATTACAGTAAGTCTTCCACGTGTTCGAGAGGAACTGTGGGCCCTGGTCGGATATAATAAAATTTGGATAAGGGAAGAGGTAGAAATATTCTTTTTCTAACGTCCGAACAATCTCAGCAGCTGTGGCAGTCCTCAACGGCAAATAACATAGAAACCGTGAATAGACATCAACAATTGAGAGGATGTAGTAGAATCCATAACTACATGGCAATTTTCCCACGAGATCTATGCATAATTTGATATGTGGCTTATCTGCCTCAATATGTAGATCCTCACGAGCAATAATTCTATTGGAGAACTTCGTTCGGGCACACAATTCAGAATTATTGATGAAATTTTGAAATGTACGTTTTTGTCCTTTCCAGAAAAACAATTCTTGAACTAATTTCAAACATTTGCTAACACCAAAATGCCCCGTTTCATGAACTCTCCTAATCGTTCTCTCAATTGATGACTTTGGGATTACCAGCAGCCAATGTTTCGTTTTTAAATTTTGGACATATACCAAATTATTTACTAACCGAATTCGAGATTCAACATCGTCTGACATTTTCGCTTTTAATTCATTACAGTACTTATCACCCGCTTGCATTTGTCTCAACTCATTTACAGTGAACCACACACTTTCATCATAACAAATAAAATTAACATGATACTCTTCAGGTTCGGCAGGGAGTTCCGGAGTATTGTGACTCAATATGTCGGCTATTTTATTGTCCACTCCCTTAAGGTGCTCGAACCGAAGATCGAACATCTGTAACTTTAACAAAATTTTGTGGTTCGGGGATCTAAGTTCTGTAACGTTGAAGCGTATGTTACTGCGCTGTTGTCACAATGGACCGTAACTTTTCTACCTAAAATATAGTACGAGAAATGTTCGCACAGAAACAATACTGCCAGCAACTCCAGTTGGAAGATCGAATAGGAAACTTCATATAACTTTAATTTTCTACTTGCATATCCGATAACAAGAAGCTCTCCAGTATCATCATACTGAGCCAGATAGCCAGCCAAATTTTCTAGCGACGCATCTGAAAATAAGTGAAACGGTTGGTCGACATTAGGTTGACTGAGCGCTGGAGGCTCACTCAACAATTCTCTCAATTGTTGGAATCTATTCAGCAATTCCTCAGTTAAACAATATTTCTTGTCTTTCTTTAACAAATCGAAAAATGGCGCTGTTAGAGCGGCGAACTGAGGAATGAATTTTCTTCGCCAGGAAAGAATGCCTAAGAAGGACCGAAGTTTCTTCTTAGTTTTCGGTATCGGAAAATACTTTATCGCTTCATTTTGCTTGGGATTCGGCTTTAATTCCTTCCCATTCACAATGTGTCCCAAAAATAAAATTTCAGACTTGACGAACTGACACTTCTTGAAATTTAGCGCAAAATTTCCAAAAGTTAGAATTTCAAAGAGTTGTTCTAAATGGATAAAATGTTCGTCAAAAGTAGAACTAAAGCACATTAAATCGTCAAGATACACTACAACAAATTTTCTAGTATCTAGTCCAAAATATGAATTCATCACATTTTGGAAGATACTAGGACTAGACTTTAAACCCATTGGTAGGACACATAATACATACTGTCGGCCTAAATATATAAAACTTGTGGATGCGAAGGAATCAGGACGCAGTCGAATACCATAATATCCCATTGTAGCATCCATGGAGCTAAAGATTTTAGCCCCAGAGATGCGGGTAAGAATTTCGTTAATGGGTTCGACCTGTATTTTAGGACTTACGACCTTTAAGTTCAGTAATCTGAGGTCGATTACAGGCCTCACACCTCCAGAAGACTTTCGCACGCAATGAATTGGATTGCGATAACTGCTGGGGTGTTCTTTAGCTATCCCCAACCTTATCCATTTGTTCAATTCTTCCTCAAACTCTTTTTGCATAGCTTGAGGGATTGGATAGATCTTTCCGACCACAGGTTCTTGGTCTGTTAATTCTATTTTATAAGGTTCGCATCGAATAGGTTTGGGATAGTCGCAAAATAAGTGCTTGAATTTAAGGAGCAAATTTTCTAATTTCAATTTTGTATCATCATCTAAATCATCGCGACCTTTAATGTATTCTTTGATTTCCAATTCAGAAATCTCACCGTAATCTCTACATTGTTCATTAGAAGAAGAAACAATTTGGTTAGGTTCACGTAATTCCGAATTAGTATCTAAATGAACAAGGAGTACCTTTGGATAGGAAATATCCAAAGTTACTTCTTCCTCATTATTATTTTTCAAAATTAATTTTCTGTTATGACTATCCAAAGTGACCTGAAACTTAGCGAAGAATGGCGAGCCTAATAATAGTCCAGCTTTCATGTCTTTAACGACAAAGACTGGGACGTTGAAAAGATTATCTTGTATATTTAAAGTTAATTCAAGCAATCCCTTCACAGGAAAATTGTCCTTACCTGCAAAAGCAGTCAAATGTACACTTGGTACTGGTTTGAGCTTTGCCGAACGAAAAGAATTTTGAAGGTTTTGCCAAATATCATAATTGAGGAGGTTCAGCTCTGCCCCAGTATCAAGGATACATTTAATTTGCATTTCCCCCACCTTGCAATTTATAGAAGGGGAAGGAAATATCTCGAAATCTTGTTTGGACATATTCCCTTCTTCTTCCTTTAACACAAAATAAGTCAATAATTTCAACGAAGACTCATTTTCAATCGACACATTTTCTTTCTCAAAAGAATAAGGTTTACTAGCATTTTGATTCGGGGAGAGAAGTTGGTTGGAGCAGCCGTCGTCTCCCCTCAGTGACGACTGCTCAACATGTTTTCCGAAACAACTACCGGATTTGTCGGTTCCGCAGTCACCGAAGGATACGGTGGACGCAAAGCGGAAGTAACAGTAGTCACTACAGGTAAGCTTTGGGGAAATGAAGAAGTTACCATAGTAACAGAAGGACCTGGCATCATAACCGGTTTCATATTGCTAAAATTGTACATTCCCGGTACAGTATATGGTACTGGTACTGGTACACCCCCATACATCGGAACCGGCTGAATACCGTTCATGGGTCTAAAGTTATTATTTCTATTCTTTTCCCATCCTTGTTTTTGATTTCGGTTTCTTCTCCAGCTATTACGGTATGATCTCCCGTTGAAATTTTGAGGTTTATTTCCAAATTGGGAATTAGAGTTATTTTCTCTTCCCCCACCTTCATTGCAGATCGGCTCCGTTTGCACCGCATTGTCGGTTCGATTAGAGTTATTCGGTAAAAAGAATGTTTTCCTGACCTGTGGTTTTCTAGGTTGAAATTTTAAGCTACCCTGATTTCCTAAGGAGGGAGTTGGACTACATTCTAATTCGGTTATTCGTAGCATCAGATCCTGTACTGTGCTAACTGAGCCTAATTTCAAAATTTTCGCTTCTTCCTCAGGAAGGCAATCTAAAATCAGATCCTTCAACTCTTGATCTGAAGGTGAAGTTACTATTGAATTATATCTTTCAACAATATGCCGCACAAACCCTAGCAATGAAGAATGTTTCGATTTGTCATATCGTAGCGAGTAGAGGTGGCGCTTCTGTGCCCTCTCTAGTCGCTCCGATATGTATTGCAGTTTGAAAAGCCGCAAAAATCAGAGAAAGATTTTATCTGGGAGGCAACACTACGATACCAGATCTTAGCAGATTTCTCCAAAACTCGTCCCACTATATACATTCGATCCCTATCAGTGAGAACATACATGTTCATCGTGTGTAAAAGATCATCTAGGAAAATTTTTGCCATTCCCTGGGTCAGTTGCCCATCAAATTTTGGGAAATGATGCAATTCTTTCAAATAGGTTCCTGCACCCCTTTTATACGAAGGACTGTTGTCATTATTTCTATTTTCACAATCTAGTTTAAGCCTATCCTCGGTTTTATGATTATTCACAACAAGATCTAATGGAGGACACCGCTCAGTGCACGATTCACAAGGCGATCCTTTCTCTTTCCTTCTTTGTCTCACCTTCTTATGTTTATGTGAGGGTTTATTCCTAATTTCTTCCACATCAGACGAGGAAGACATCTCGGTCATATTTGTAATTTCCTCAAATCGACTTTTATCTAATTTTGGAACTGAAGGTTCCCTAACATCCTGACAACTTCGTTCATTATTAGCCAAATTCTCTTCAAATGGAAAGTTTTCATTGTTCGCATTTACACCATCCGATTCAAGTATCTTTTTCAGAGTATCGGTGTTCCGCTCACATCGTTCCCGATTTTGACGATACGCGTCGACCATGTCACGTTCTAATATCTTTATCATATTCACGGTCTGTTCGTTTACCTCCCGGAATTTCCTATATTCATCAATTTGTCGCTCTTTGACACCTTTCAATTCAGATTCAAATTTGGAAATTATATTCCCGAATTGGGTTTTCAACACTGACACCTCTTTAGTCGTAGTTTCTAATTTACAATTCACATTTTCATTAAATTCACTAACATCTACGGTTACTTTATCTAAGTCTAACCTAAGACTAGTCATATCCTGTTTTACATTATTTACTTCCATCATACAACTATCGCGTACATTTTCTACGGTTTATCCTAAATTAGTTTTTGTCTCATCAATTTCAGTTCTTAACTTAGATATTTCGGTTTTTAATTCCCCTTTTACTGATACAAAAGATTCTTTCAAGGACGAAATTTCACTACTCATCTTATTCAATTCAGTTTTCATTTCTGCCTTTAAATCATTCTTGTTAACGGTCATCTGATTAATCAGTTCTACTCTTACTGCTGAAACTTCAGACTTTAGTTCCTTCCGTACCTCAGAAACCTCAGACTTTAGTTCTTTAATTATGTCCACTAACTTATCTAGAAGCGGACCTCCACCAATTTCAATTTCTGGAGCAACTTTCCTTGGGTTTTGTGTACGTCTCACTTCCTCCCCATCTGATTCTACAGATTGTTTACCTACACAAGTTGCACAATACCAATTTTCCTCTGAGTGTCTTAACACTTCTTGTTCCTTTTCCGGTATATTTAAACAATTCATATGGTACCATTTGTCACAACTCTCGCAACAAATTGCAATCGCGTTCTCAACACTATTTGCACCATTACAACAACTATATTCTTCAGTCTCATGCATTATATCTGTTTCACTCATCTTACATCATATTAATTCGGTCACGCGTTTAGCAACTCATCATCGTTATATCCACTCATTATTTAACTTTCATCTCGGTTAGCACACAAAACAGAATACTTTATCAAGTAAACAAATATCCTAAAGCTGAAGTCGCCAATTTATAACACACCATTTTTTTGGTTATGTTTTAACTTAATGTTTAGGTTATGTTAGCTTAAAAAAAATAATCAGTTCAAGCATGCGCAACAAATTTTATCAAAAGATTCCAAATTCTTGTTAAGTGGCCAATCGAAATGAAAGAAAACTCAACGTCGTTAATTTAAATTGAATGAAAAAAAAATCAAACTTACATATGCTTAACTCTATGAGCAGTATTCGAAATTATAAAATTGAGATTTGGTCGTGATTGTTTATTTGTGCCAATCAGTCAACAGTTACATTGTAATTCTCCAAAGCAACAGAATAGAGTCTGTTAGATATTTGCCTACATCGCAGTACGTTCAAACAATTACGATATTATGTTACTACATTGACTTAATTTCAAAATTGTATCAATTTTCATATTTCAATATCTTTACAATACATACTCAGTTCGTGATCACTTAAGAATAACAGTCCATATGCTCTAATTATTCATTTAACAAAATGACATTATCATTATTAAAATTATTACTAAATAGACGTTCGCGATTCATAACCCTGTACATATCATTTGAGTTAGGCGACAACATAAGCCTACATGACTGCTACTACATTCTCATTGTACTCTAGAACAATCAAGTAGCATGTATCAATCGTACATAATACATCTACAAAAAAATCTACTATTAATGAGATGATATATTTACAAATGAAAAAAATGCTCTACTTCTACTTCTCTACGCCAGGGTTTAGATATTTTATGAGAGATTAGAACGTCATTATCAACATTATTATCACTTTTAACTTCACAACATAATGTCATTAATTTTCAAGAGCAATGGACACATAATAAATTTCAAATTGTGTTTAAGATCGACAAATTGAATAAATGTAAGTACGTATATGTTTCCGATGAGGCAAATATGTAAGAAATTCCATGACGCGTGAATGGCACCTTTAAACTAAATATATGCCCAAGACAGAGTCTTGCACGGAAGCATATTCGAACAAGATTTTTAAATATATCTGAAATCTGCATAGATCAAGTATGCACTCGCATATCATGAGACAACAACAATGAAAAACCGGTATATTTACTATCCTAAATTACCAAAACCCTTTTCACATTTAAGACCCGAGTCATATGGACGAAATCATTTTCAAAATATAATTTCTTAACCTACATAAAGCCCTAACCTACGCAATTGGAAATACATGTAAAAAAAAATCGCGAAACAGAATAACAAGACATTATTTTACCGTAAGCACACAAGTTCAATTTACCTAACCTAAACACGCAATTAAAATATATATTCCCCGAAATATATCACAAGACAACACTAAAGTACATTATTTAACAGCAAGCACACAATTTCAATTTACGTAACCTAAGCAAGCAGTTGAAATATTATGTTCCTGAAATATATCACAAGACAACACTAAAGTACATTATTTAACAGTAAGCCCACAATCTGATTTCCTAACCTAACAATCAAAATAGATGTATATTATGGGACACGTTAAATTTGAGTCTTACCTAACCTAAGCAACCTAAACACATTATTTAATAAGGCACACGTTAAAAATGACATTTCAGAGCGAGAATATTACTTAATCTAACAATAAAGAAAACCGTATCAATTCTCACATGGAAAATATTAATATCAAGCGGTGCGCTTAAAGTAAAGTTCACCAACAATTTTCGATGTTGATCACATATTCTTATGATATCATTCTATTGAGTGGTAACGAGATGAGCTGTCTAAACGCGTAACGCCTTTTACTTTAACTATACATATTTATTTCGAAACACTCCATTTGGTGAATTAGTGAGTCTGTTTATGATCGGAACAAGAAGAAAATAAGATAAAATGGATTAATGTTACCCAATTGGCTGAGGTTCCTACAAATAGTCCTCTCGGTCCTTGTCACCTGGATCCCCGGCTTCAAAGGACAGGATAGGTTAGCAAACCTATTTATTTACACGTTGCAATCAATCTCTTCGGGTATTAGTTCCACGTCCTATTAAATATGGGACTTGGTCCCTTTATCCGATGAGATGAACTCCAACTACTATACTTCCTGCCCCATTACTTCATATCACTCGTAATGGCGGAAGTAATACTCGATGGCTTTTGGCCAAAACTTGTTTCAATGAATTTTTACTTCTGTCGGATTCCTCAGTGTTCCTTTTCTCCCAAAATAGGTCAGGTTTTCCGATAAATGATTTGTACTAGGTTGACTTCCAAAATTCTACACTTTTGATTACAAAATTTCTATTTCTGAGGAACCGACTTAAGCCATCGTTCTTTTTACACTGTAAAACGGCGTTTCACTGCGTCATCATACTCGCGTCACCAGACCTTAATAATAGCGGTTTTAATATTACATAGTCGATTACGAACTAAAACAAATTTATATCCCTTCTGTTGCCATACAAAACCCTATTCAAATAAGCAGTCGGTCTATCTATTCAATGACATTTCATAATTATCGGAAAAGACTACATAACATAAATTTTAAACTCACCTAATTACTCCTTGAAAATAGCTGCTGTCGTTATGACAACCAATGTTCTCACTGCTCAATAAAGTCGCCATTTTCGATATAGATGCCCGTATAGCGATTCAAACGCCCTCTTGCGGTCGCAACCGAAATAATCGCCACGTTCCCAACAAAAGAACGACGAAAAGGAAAAAGAAGAAAACAACAGAGTGAGTCAACATGGGAAGCCAATCTTCCTTGCGATTATAATTCTGAACTAATATGTTTTTGTAAGGTAAAGTAAATTGAGGTAGAATAAAAGTGTAAATCAAATTTTACTATATTGCTATAACATGAGTGGAATTATTACAGTAGCTCGAAACACATCCGTATCAAGGAAGAAACGATTTTGTGATAGCGTTAAATCTGGAGCACTATTACCAGTAGAAGAGATTCTTGTAGGATATTCATTACTTAGGAGAAGATAAGAAGAGTTTACTAATAATGTAAAGAAGGTTTACCCCGCCATATCAGTACGATTTGAATCCCAGATTGTACTATGAACATTTAGATCGCCGCTTATACGTATAATCTATATTTAAATTGTTATGAAAAAGCTGTACCCAATATAGGAAGTCTAGATGTATAGATGGTATATAGATATTAAGAAATTTAATTTATCCACGATAACTCCAAGCATTTGAATACTGCATAAGGTAAAAGGATGATGAATATTTAATGCACTATGAGGAAGGCTATGTTTGATAAAAATCACAATATTCCCGCAACTGTCACATCTAAATTGATTAAGCACTGTATAATTTTTGAGTTGTAGTGGTGCTTTAGAGTTACATCAAGTTTCTTGCAATAAAATAATATCGTAAGAGAAGGTTTGAATTAAGTGATAAAGTTGATACATTTTTTCCATAAACGCTGGCAATAAAATTGCAATATTATGAATCGTTGATATTGTTGCTGCTCCACACTAGTTGATATCAAATGAAGGATAGAGTGGATAATAAAGTTTTAAGATGTGTACCGCATTTATTTTCCAGAGAGTCGTCAGAGAAAGTAGACAAACATTTCCTGAATGTATCCTTGCTCTTCTGTTTAGATCGAATAGGACTATCATTGTATCCCGAACTTCATGAATTATTAAGAGGAGAATGAGGGAAAGTTGATGAAGAATAGGATGGATCGGACGATAACTTCTGGCCCTTATTAAATATTGAGGCTCTTTCAATCTGATCTTTATTTTTATGTGTGGAATGTCGATTATTCTTCCTTTTAATTAATTGTGAATCGTCTTGTTGCGACAATTGACTAGTAGGACTGAACGGAGATGAAGGTGATTGAGAATAACTTAAAGTAGAACGTCGATGTTTATTATCTGTTTCAGATGCAGATTAGTTGCGAAGAGGAGAAGAAACAGAGATAAAAGTAACATTTATGTTCAGTCGTTTCTTCCCTGGAAGGGTATCTGGTACTAGATTTATTGAAGTATCCTCTGTAGACATAGGTGTAGAAGACACCATGGTAGCATAAGAGGAATGATAGAAATTCTTGGATGTCAAAACAGTCTTTAGTTTTATTGACTGAAAAATGATATGGGGCAGAATTCCCCGTGATTGGATACAATTTTGCAGGCTTCGTTGAATGATATTTTATTAAGAGCCATTAATATCATATTTTTTTCTGGTGTTCTCTCTCCGGTCATTCTTTACTATCAGTAAGATGATCAAGGCCATAATTTTTCCAATTAATAGTTTTAGTACGGCAAATACGTGTCTCTTATCTATGTGAAGCACCTTTACAAAGAATTTTGTTTAATCTAAAATTACGTTTGACATGCCCGACATCTAAAATAGCAAAAATAAATAAATAAATATAAAAATAAATAATAATAATAATAATAATAATAATAATAATAATAATTGGCGGATTGTATATATGTAAGTAGAAACAAAAACACCGAATGTGATAAAGTTTAACTTCCTGTGGAAGAATTTTATAGAATTGAATGTAAGAATGACAGTTTTGGTTGCTTTAAGTTCGATATTAGAGTCTTTTCAATAAATTCTCCGAGCAGAAATGACCTGCATGTCACATTTAATATAAGTTAATATATCATACATAGCTCTATGAACATCGACATCTCGGAAAACACTAGTGGAATATATTAAATACAGTTACACCTGAAAGTTGGTGAATACGTGGCGTGAAGTGGAATATCGTCTCGATGTGTGCAGGGCCACCAATGGATCCCTCGTTGAAGTCTACCAATATTAAACAAAACTTGAAGGAATTCTCTTTCATGATATGTAATCATTGATGTAAGTTTTCATTCATTTCCCAATTAAATTTATACTTAAAACTATTATATATATATATATATATATATATATATATATATATATATATATATATATATATATACCACTAGATAGATAGATATAGACATAGATACACCAACATGAGGAGGAAGAAATATAAATACTAACTGTATATATTACAGGAGGTCCTTCACATGTATTGTAGATTCTGAAGGGGGCCGCAGTGCGGAAAAACTTGGGAAAGGCTGCTAGAGGGAATCCCACTGGTTTTGACTGAATGGGCCCCATAAAAAGAAAGTTGTACTGATGAAATATGTACTATTTGGAACATCGAAACGGAGTAGAAAAATGGGTTGGTGATAGTATTATCTTGAGATCAGTGCAACGAAACGGGAAACAAATAAAAGACTGATAAGGTTTACGGAAAAAAGGGGGAATTTCGTCAGTGACCGCCTTTAAGTATACATCGAATTATCGTAATGCTGTATAGAGGAAGTGGGTTAAGTGGAACTTTCTTCACATATACGCTACACTTACATCTCTCTTGTTTGTACAGCGGTGGACACTTCTAAATGGTACAGCCATATGGAGATTTACGGCTAAGGTGTACCATTTAGAAGTGTCCACCGCTGTACATTTACTTGTTCTTACATATATTTCTTTTACACTTTCTCCTTTTTTCATTACACATTTCTGACTTTTAGCCAGGGGCGGATCCAGGGAGCGATCGGGGCGATCGGCCCCCCAGAAGAGGAAACGTTCTTATTTTATATATATAAATAAAACCCATCCCAAAGTTTGGAGTCCTTAAAACTAGCAGTATGACAACCCACCGCCACCAAAGAAGTCGGTCCTGGATCCGCCCCTGCTTTTAGCGTTGTGTGGAGACTTATAATAAATTGACAGTCCCTTTTCCTGATTGTGACTTTTAATTGGGTTTTGTGTTCATCCTCAAGACGAGCAAACCTACGATCTCCTTACACGCGAAAAATTTTGTTTTCATTTTAAAAAATCTTTGTTAATTTTTAAAAAAATCCTTGGGAGGTATAAATATTTATAAAACACATTTTGCATTTATAACCTACATGAATTATGTTCGAGGCACATCGCTCTTATAAAGTTAGCGGTTCTTGGAAGCGAAGAAGAAGAAGAAGAAGAAAGTTTACAAATTGAAAGCCAGTGGAACGCAAAGGAAACGTTCTAGAACATTTGCGTGTATTATCGTTGTATTTTGTGAGACAACTATAAAACTTCGAGAATACTTTGAAATAAACGTAAGTAGAACAGTATTCAGTAAAGTAGTTTTCAGAAGGAACCTAAGTGGTGAAATATGTGTGTACAATATATATCTTTTTTATCTAAATGTTAGGATTCCTGTGACTTCATAAATTTTACTAAAAAAATATTAATATTTATTAATCAATGTGTTCGCAATGTTGATGTAACTTCGTACAGATAGCAGATTTAAACTACCGTTAACAACGAGTTCGTTAAATACTTACTTGCCAATTAAATACTAGTGCAAGGCGGTATTTGTGGTTTTCAATTGCTATTATTGTCAATCGGCAAACAGCTTTTGGTTTAGTTTGGACCGGCTAAAAAGTAAAGATTTTTAGGTTCCACATAAGAAGGTTCTAGATTACTGGTCCCCCATGTAGGTTAGTAGCTGGGTTAGTTTCTGTACTAAAAATTATATATTTAATTTGCACAGTATTGCCGAGCGAGCGTTAGCGAGTGAAGGTGGGTTAGAGCTCCGCAGGGCACGTTGTTTTCTGTTTTTATTACTGCTCAATGGGAAGGGGGACCAGTAATCTAGAACCTTGCTGACGACATACCTTGAACAACAGTAATAATCTAGAAGAACGTAGCTACTATATACATCATTACCACACAATTTTGAGTTAAATTCCGTTAAGCCTCACCTGCTTACGGTAAACCGAATAGAACCTAATCTAAGCTCGAGTAATTGCGTCTGACCTAATATGTATTTTACAAGCTGGCGGTGGTTAACGGAATTCATGCCTAATTTTCTAATATTCTGTACGAAGAACGGCATCCTAAATCACCTATCAGCTGGAACCGAATGCAAACTGTAAACTCAAGAACCTCGACTGGAATCGAGGATTTCCGCGCGGGTGACATAAGGTGTTTTTTTTTTTTTTTTTTTTTTTTTTTTTTTTTTTTTAAATGTGAATTTTAGGCTGTAAAGTTCGTAGTTGACATTTTTTAGAAACCTATACGTACTTAATTTTGGATGACATTTAGTATCTCTCCTAAATCCGGGCCGCGGTGGCTCAGTGGTAGAGCGTTCACCTCTGGTGCGTGGGGACCCGTGTTCAAACCCTTCTCCCGCCAAGTGAACTTTGTGGTGGACAAACACCGAGTGCGTGGGTTTTCTCGAGGTTCTACCGTTTCCACCCACTTTCTCCAGTCAACCATTTCATTCATTTCTCATCATCACCGTCTCCTTTAGCCTAGTCGGTATAAACGTGGGAAGTAAAACTCATTTCATTTTTCCCAAATCCATTGCCGGCTCCGGAGCCGGTACTGTGACTTATAGCGAGCCATTGTAAACGACCTCGTTTATTGTATACCCACCGTCACTGACGCGCCTTTCTACCGACGCAGCCCCTTCGAAATATCGTGCTCCCTGCTTCGCTTCTGCCCTGATTCAATTAAAAATCATTCGTGCTTTATGGTGGTCGCCTAGCACAAGATGATTCGAGTTCTATGCACTGTGGTTTTTATGCCGTACGCCCACACTGTCCCCATAGAATGACTACATCATAGTTAGAAATGATCAATCGTAGTCACTTCCAAGTGATTTGGGGTAGAAACTAAATAATATCCTTAATTTTCTATATGTATCTGAATAGCGCTACGTATGATTTTCATGCCGATTGAGGAACTTATGTTCCGTTTTCTGGAGATAAGTTTTTCCAAAGAGACATAAAATCGCTCATTTTTATACGTTGAACGACAGACTATAATATGCTTGAATTCGATGATATGACGAGAGCAGTTTTACGAGAACGTAAGGTTGCTTGTAGCAATGGTCGAAAAGTTTTCTTCTGGGCAGGGTTCTGGAACACTGTTCCGGCTACTAACACGCCGTCACTCGTTCTGGTTTCGCTCGGCATTGCTATGTGATTTGAGTATTATGCTTTCATAAAGAAACGAAGCAACCTGGGTACTAATCCACTTTCACCTATATGTGCGGACCAGCATTCTAGAACCGTCCCTTGCTTTTAATCTAGACCCCATAATAATGCAAGCCTAATTTTTTTGAATGAGGGTTTGGCAACTCGTCCAAACGGAAGCTATAATGAGAGTAAATCCGGCGCACATGAACTCTTATCGGGAATCGAACGCGGCAGTCCAACATCGAAAACACGTACGCTAACCATGTAGCTACGAGGGAACTCTACAAATGCAGTTTGATACATGAGTCTACCTTTATTTTGACTTTAAATTATCTAAGTGCGAGATTTGTATTTCCAGTCACATTGCCGCCCGAGGTTTTTCTTTTAAAGCCCTGGTTTGTAGGATAGAACTTGCTAAGATATTAAGAGTATATTTGCTTCTTCAACGTACGCTAAATATGTAGCCAATATGATTTCGGATCTGAGTTGTACCTGCACGTCAAAAAGTGCGGAAGAATTTTGCAGGATAGGAAAGCAAAATAATCAAGCTTTTTTTTTTGTGTGTGTGTGTGTTTCTTTAAATATGGTTCTCAGTTCCACCTCATTTTTTCTAAGGACAACAGAAATCAAACTATATTAAAATTTAAGTATATATATAGAGAGACCTTATTTTTGCACCCCGGAAATATCCTATTATTATTGTATCATTTCGATCAGCTCTCTGATGTTAGCCTTCATCACATTCACGTGCAGCATCAAAAGAACTGATTAATTATCAAGTTTAGCAGAAGATATAGTGATGACTAAGACCACAGAGCTGATCGAAATGATACACTAATATTAGGTTATCTTCTGGATAATATTTAGTTTCTTCTCCAAATCACTTGGTAGTGATTACGGTTCATTATGTGTAACTGTGATGAATATAAATAGAGTACACATGTGGCATAATAACTTCAGCCCATAAAACACGAACCAACTTATACTAGGTGGCCACTTAAAAAAAAAAAAAAAAACACGAATGCTATCTTACAGTCATTGCAGGAGCGCAGCAGTGGGTCAACGGGATGCGTCCATAGAGAGCAATCGCGTCAGTGACGGTGGGTATACACGTAAACGAAGTGGCTTACAACAGGTCACTATAAATCATAATATCGGCTCCCGAGCCATCGATGGATTTGGATGTTTCCGTAATACAGACACTTAATGGTCAGTAGGGAAGAGTTCTTGAGAAACTGCTATGCTGCTCGCCAAACTAATGATGAGCGCACTACGCTCCGCGACTCTATAGACACACTCTTGTTAGCAGAAGTAGAAACTCTAGGGACTACAAGGGCCGCGATTGTTCAGTGGTATTAGTGTGTTCACCTCTGGTGCGTTGGAGGTTCTTGGTTCGATCCCATTTTGCGCCAAGTGAGTTTTGTGGAGGACAAACACCGTGTGCGTGGGTTTTGTCGGGGATCTCCCGTTTCCTACCACTTTCTTCATTCGACCATTTCATTCGTGTCTCATCATCACCTTTCCCCTTTAGCCTACCCGGCATAACTGTCGGACGTGAAACTTTCATTTGTTTCATTTTATTTTTCAAGAGATTACAGCACGACTTTATAAGGGGAAGGGAATGAAAATAGTACTGAGAAAATCCTGATAAACACATTGAGCACAGTCGGAGTTATATACTGAGGAAAATTTCGTAGTTTCTGGGGGGTAACCCCTTAAAACCATCATTAGTTCACGCAACTTTTGAAAATATAAAATAGGAAATCTAATATCGCAATGTGACCTGAAGTATTATTAACTTCTGACCAAGTATGTGTGTTCGACCGGGGATTCAACCAAGGATTACGTATATTGGGAATACTTGTTAACCATCCCGCTATCAAAAGTAAACTTGGTTGTTTAAACAAAGCTATAGCAGGTTTCAAATTGCGTACCTCGAAACGAGTACCTATTGCATATTTCAACATAAAATATTGTTTGCATTCTTTTATACGGCCTATATACGTGTGATGCAATCTGTCTTGAAAAGTGAATAATCATCGTTCATTTTTATTACTATTAGGTTCTTTGTTTTCACTGTTCTCAATAGATTATTTTACTCTTAGTAACATTGAAGAGTGTGTTCACTTTTATTTTTGTTTGCAAAACGAGGCAAGTGAACAGAAAAAGACAATGCGACATGAATAGCATACCCAAATGGCTATCTCATAAAAGACCTTAATGTATTAAAATAATCTGACATTTGGCGCCACCCTGTTTTAGAACGAAAGGAAGCCCAGACAGCGATTGGAAAACGGATTATGTCGTTTAAAACGGACAGCTTCAACATCCTCAACACGATTATAAAGCAAGAAAAAAAAAAAAAAAAAAAAAATTAAAAGTTAGGGTTTTACTGTAAAATTCTAAAGCTTAATACTAGTAAATTCACGTTGTAGGAGAGATTTGTTTCAGATGTATAATAGGCAGGGTGGATTGATTTAAATCAGTCTGATTTAAATCACGATTTTAATCAAGATTTAAATAACTTGATTTTTTCAATAAAAATCGTTGATTTAAATCAAATTCCGAAATGAATTAATTTAAAGTGAAAGTAAGTAAAATCCCATTTCTGTTCTGTTATTTCGATTATGGAAGATAATAATCATAATACAATGAGACTCAAATGTATGTAAGCACAGTATGAAAACGAGTATCATGTAGAGAACGATCAGGGAAAATCCCGTTTGAACGGGTAACGGGTGAACCCTGCTTTCTTCTTTTTTTTACACAGGGTTTTAAAATTTCTATTCCAAAGGGGAAATCACCATGGACATTTAAGATGAAAACTCTTTTGTGTCCACGTCTTTTTGTTTCCAGATAATAGGGGCGTATTTAGAGGGGTCCGATCCCCTCTCCGAAACAAACAAACAAAAAAAATAGATTTTAAAATTTTGGGCGAAATTTATGTACTAAATACATAGAAGTTCCTCGGGATCGTAATACGACAAATTTTGGATGCATTAAAATATCGAATAATACTTTTGATAAAGTGGATACTTGACCCCATTGCAGAACATGCCGCGATCTGCGATGTGATCGCAGAAAATTTGTCTTGCCCGTGCAGGAAAAATTGTCAGAGGAAATAAAATATAAAAACGTGTCTGCTATGTATAGATATCTTAAATGCACGGACAATTCGCATTTGAACTGTTTTTCACGTCACATAAAGCATATTTTTAACAATCACAAGTGTTTCTTCTTCTGGAACTGATCATCTTGATTTTTTATTTTGGAATTCCTGCAGAAAATTTTTGACTTGCAAGAACTCATTGCATATAGACAAAGAAAGTTCTGTCATCGGTTAATGTATAGGATCAGAAAACTATATTCACGAAGAAATTAAATATCGACTAAAAGCAGGGAATTCGTGTTATTATTCAGTTGAAAATCTCTTATCGTCGCGAATTCTGTCGAGGGATTTCAAGCTTTAATATATATAAAACGATAATTATGCCTGTTATGCTGTATGGTTGTGAAACATGGTCGCTTACGCTGAGGGAAGAACGCAGACTGAAAGTATTTAAGAATAAAATCCTGAAACAAATATTCGGAACCAAAAGGAACGGTAATGAAGAATGGCGAAATCTTCATGATGAGGAACTGCATAATTTATACCGTTCACCAAAACATTGTTAGGGTCATCAAATCTTGGAGGCTCAGGTGGGCAGGGCATGTAGCGAGAATGGAAGAAAGTAGGAACGCTTTCAGTTTTAACTGGAAGTCCAATCGGAAAACGACCATTAGGAAGACCTAGGCGCAGATGGGAGGACAATATTAAGATGGATCTCGCAGAAATAAGAATACAAAATAGAAACTGGATTCAGTTGACTAAGGATAAAAGTCAGGAGAGCTTTTGAGAACATGGCATTGAACCTCCCATAGGTCATAGAGTGAGTTAATTAATTTTAGACGAAATTTATATACTTTATATGTATTTCGTGCCGCTAGCTAGTTCCAATGGCTTAAAAATATGCCCCTGCCAAATATCAGTAACTTTCGTGAAAAGAAAAGTGTCATTTGATATACATTGCTGTACTTTTTCCTTAATGCTTAAGAAACATTGTTTGGGATTGAAATAGGTTAACGATTGGGAATTAATTCAAAATTAAAACCCCATACTTTCACTTAAATGGCATAATTAACATTTAATACTAATTCCTAATGTTTTTTCTTCAGTTCACGACTTGTATTATACGAAGAAAAAGGTTTGATTTAAATCAAAAAAATCGATTTAAATAAAAAAAAATCAACGAAAATGATTTTTTTTTAAAAAAATCATGATTTTTTTCCACCCTGATAATAGGTTATGTGAGTGATAGTTGCTTCTGAAATCTTCGCAGTAAGTATTAATACTGGAATAGGCCTATCCCGCTACTACAGTTTTTATTTATTTATTTATTTATTTATTTAAAGTATGACTTGGCTACACTATTTGGAATATGGTAGGAAGGAGAAGTTTGGTCACTAGGTCTACCAAAAATCATCTTTACTGTAGTAGTATTTATCCTATAGCTTCAAGTAGTAGATACTATATAATAAAATTTCGTTGAATAAATCTCTAGTAAGTATAAATTTTCGTGTTTCATAACTGTGTTCATTCTTTATGCAAAGAGGGGAAAAATACGCAACGAGACAGAAATTTAAACCTATGTTTCCGGTTTACCGTAACGATTCGTAAACCACTACTTAACATACGTTTTTTCACTCGTGATGTCGGTGCTCAGCCATTCAGACCACGTGGATTTATATATTCACATTCATAACATTCAAATATTTATGCATTGAATTTTAGTACTCTGCGATTTACGTAATATTTTGAAAAGTGTGAATGAATTATATAGCTTACTGAGAATGTAATTTTATACACATTAGAAAAGTAGATTAACAATTTCAGATGCAGATAACCAAGCTCTTTTGTGGCTGAAGGATCAATACTCTTTCTACTGAGAGAGCCTTTTTCGATTCTAGGGATCCAATTTAAATTACAATACCGAAATTGAAATTGAAATTTATTGAAAGAATGAAGAAAAGTTGCAATATGCACAGTATAAATTACAATAGTGCACTATAATTCCATTGTACAGAAGTATATTCATAAAAAATAAAGGAGGATGTAAATGAACTGTAAAATAACAATATAATAATACGAGAATATTATTCGTAAAATACAAAAAAAAAATGAAGTTTAGAAGAAAGCATTTATGTCACTTCATTCGTGTAAAGTTAGCAATAAGAGAACCATTTTCATTACGACTTTATCAAGTTCTTAGTTTGTTGAATGGCGTGCTGCTGTATTTTTTTTCTTTTTTTCTTTTGATTGACTGACGTACATAGAGTGATTTCTTAGTATTAGCTCGGCACAAACTACGTCGTTTGGGGATCTGCACATCATCAAGTATGATTTGAGACTCGTATAAATCGCTTGTGATGAAAATTAGATACTTGATGACAATCGTAAATCTTTAACACAATGGTCGCATGGAGAGGAAAAGCGGATGCGTACACCCAAGTCAAGCATATACCTAAGGAAGACAATGGCGGGAGTATAGTGGAATCAAAGTAGTTTCATTCATTACAGATTGCTAGCAGTGCACAGTATACTATTGACAGAGTTACTGTCAACAGCTGATAGCATGCATCAAAAATTGTTGTTCCCGCAGCCAGAATTGGTAAATCGAAAAGGTATAATTTTTCTCCATGATAAAGTAAAACCTTATATTATCCTCCAGATAGAATAGTTAAAATTCAAGATTCTGCCTCGTCCTCCACACTTCCGAGACTTGTCCCCTGCTGATTCCATTTCTTTAAACGTTTTGATGCCTTCTTCGTGCATAAAGACTTCGTCAGCCAGGAAGCTCTCGAAATAGCCTTTAACCCCTTGGGGATCCTATGGTACAATTTGTACCATACGCGTTTTTCATGGTACATTGCGTTATTTCTCTTCTATTTGAGCTTTTTCGTCCGGATTTTTTTTTTTTTTTTTTTTTTTTTTTTTTTTTTTTTTTTTTGTTTTCCAAGTCCAGAGGCCTTGTAGAAGACATTGCGTATGGGTTTAGACCGTCCTGCGTCCAGACATAGGTGGTGATGACGTCATAAGTAAAAAATTTCTTTTCTCATTTACTAAGCCTATGTTCAATATTTTTTGGCGGGCTTATTTTTCCACGTAGAAGATTGAAATTTTGCACAAACATTCAGTCCACCAAGTAGTATTTACCAGATTTTTTGTTCCGATGTCAGTGCTAAAACAGGGGGGGGGGGAACCAGAGGGGCAAAAGGGTGAAAAAAGGGATATTTTTACCCCCAAAATCCCGTTTTTCGTCATTTTCCCGCCTCACATACATGATGGGGACACGTGAGTCATACCGTCCGAAAGGCAGTTCCATTCTGAAGAGAATGACGGTCGAATCATTATCCTAGGGTAATTAGGGACGTCTCAGGGATTTTTTGAAAAATATATTTCTATATAGGGAAAAATGGGACATGGTGGGTATATATATATATATATATATATATATATTTTTTTTTCGGGCTTACTTTTGCACCTAGAAGATTGAAATTGTGCACAAACATTCAGTCCACCTAGTAGTATTTCTCAGATTTTTTTCAGATCTCTGCATTAAAACAAGGGGGGGGTCCAGAGGGGGGGAAATATTGAAAAAAAAGATTTTTAGACCAAAAAATTCCGTTTTTCGTCATTTTCCCGCCTCACATACAAGATGGAGACACGCGAGTCATACCATCTGAAAGGCAGTTCCATTCTGAAGAGAATGACGGTCGAATTATTATTCTAGGGTAATTAGGGACGTCTCTGTGAATTTTTTTCAAAATATACTTCTGTATAGGGTAACATGGGGAAATTTCTTAATTTTTTTCTGGCGGGTTTATTTTTGCACCTAGAAGATTGAAATTGTGCACAAATATTCAGTCCACCGAGTAGTATTTAACAGATTTTGTTTCAGATTTCTGCGTTAAAACAGGAAGGGGGGTCCAGAGGGGCTAAAATTTGAAAAAAGGGAAATTTAGACCACAAAAATCCCTTTTTTCTGGAATTTCCCGCCTTAGATACATGATAGAGACATGTGAATGGCACCGCCTGAAAGGCAGTTCTATTCAGAAGAGAATATGGTGGACACATGTCCCTAGGGTAATTAGGGATGTCCCAGGAAATTTTTTCCCTGAGATTATAGTGTCTTGTGGTAATTTGGGGCATTGTGGGAATTTTTGATAAAATTTCTCCCGCCCTTACTATTCAAGATAGAAACTTGAAATTTGGCACACACATTCAGTATACGAAGTACTATTTATCAGCTTTTTTTAAGATTGCTACGTTCACACAGGGGGGGCCAAAGTTCGAGAAAAAAAATTTTCCCTCCGAAATTTTCACTTTGACATTTTTTCCCCGCTTCTGGTATATGGTATGAGCATGCAAGTGATACCATTTGAAAGCCAGCTCTATTCTGAAGAGAATGAGGTATGAACCATGATCCTAGGATAAATAGTGACGATACAGTAGCTGCTTGACTGAAAGTCTAAAAAATAGCCCAAAAAGCCCGGATCCGGAAAGGGTTAACACTATGAACATCGGAAATTTTTACCTCGGGGAAGTACTAAGCAGTCTTTGAATCGCTCATGGAAATTTTGAGTTATTAATAACGAATCGTGTTACATTTCATAGTATTCTTTGTGCCTCCAGTCACATATTCTTCAGGTAAAACTGGGATTCAGCAGTAATTTTATTCATTTTTCTATTAGGCCTACTTAACACTGTGCGGTTCAAAACCACAAGATTACTTGTAGGTATAGACAGAAAACTGTACAAACAGTAATAACAATAACAGATAAGTTTTCAGATAATTTTGCTAGAACTGAATTTCTAATTTAATCTATAACAAATAAAGTCAAATAATTATATTAATCGTTAATTAGAAATGTCGCTCAAAAGTAATTACTGAAACAAACACTGGAATATGTTAAACGTTTCACAGAGGTACTAGAGCTCCATCAGACTTTGTTATCTTCAATTATTTTCTTTTAATTCCTTCTAATGCTTTGTTGAAAAATAAGCAAAGAAGTTATGGAATCTAGTTTTTACTCAAATCCTATGGAATCTCCTAAATTGCAAGTGTGATGATAGATTCCGAATTGTGGGTGCTATGAAGATGAGAATTTCCAAATGATTCTCGAATAAAAAAATCCAGAAGGTGAGGCTAAAAGATGGAAACGAAACACAGTGCGAGATTTTGGTCTGAGTCAGGGGGAGTATATAAGATAAACAAGAATGATTAAAACGCGGCAAAAGACGAATAATGTGAACCCACACCAAGCGTTATACATGAAGCAAGACTTGATAACAATGATTCTAACTCGATAGAATTCAAGCCATTTGCTTTTGCGTCGTTGAACCTCTGGATTCTTTAAGATGTTCAAGATTGATTTGACCGTAAGCGATTTCAAAAGCTTCTAAATCTCTTTAAATTTAACGTCCCACGATTATGCCTGTTAGGCTAAGGGAGATGATGATTAAAGCAAATGAATGATAGAAGAATTGGTGGAATGAGAAAGTGGGAGTGCCCCGAGAAAACCCACGAGCACGATGTTGTCCACCACAAACTTACTTGGTCTGGGATCGAACCAGGGACCCCACGCACCAGGGGTAAGAGCTCTACCACTGAGCCACTGGGCCCCATTCAAAATGTTGTGTTAATTACCGGTTAATAAAATAATAAGTGACTTTATGGTTTGTCAAGTATCTAGAAAATAGTGAGTAGTTACGAATGGCTAACTAATTATGAACTACTTAAGTTTTATATACCTTCCGACTACAAAAGTCCTGTACCAGCGATAGTTTTATACGAGAGACTGAGTAAGACAGACTCGACAAAATATATTCTAATCTGTACCATTTGTCTTAAATGTTTTATGTAATGTTCAAATGAAGTGTCGTTTCCCTATTTATTGCTCTATACATATTTAATAAGACTGTGTATGTTTTTCGTCCCCATGTATTGTTTTCTAATCATTTCGTATCTTCAGAATGGACCGGATTAGATCAGAAGCGTCAGCAACATATTCATCTCAATCTTCCAGAGATATTAACAAAGGTAATGGAAATCACATTTATACTTCTTGATTTCGATTTTGTTTATTGTTACGTGGTTATAGCAATCTTTTTCTTTCTTCTTTTTTTTTTTTTTCGTGTACAGAAAATGCTTCAAATAGGGGCTAAATGACAGGAGATAAATACGTTAAATACCAGAAGAATAAAATCGTACGTGTAGAATTCATTTATGTCAGAAATTTAGGGTGAAATGATGCTGTGTAAATTTTTCTCTGAATTGAATGGTGTGCCATCGTTTCTTTTTAGCCCGTTGGTTCATACAGGGAATTATTTTTCTATAACAATGTAAATTATGAGCAGTGATAATAGCCACAATAGCAATCAAAGAAAATGCTTCGTACTCACCGCAATGATTATATAAAGTAAGGAGCGTTTTCGAGTATTACGGTTTTCATCATCAGCTTCTGTAAGCCTGAAAAAGGTTATGGAATCATGTATGAAAAAGGTGGAGAGATAGAAAGATAATTCGAGGCAACTACACAACTTCACGTCACAGAATACTGTGGCAAATGAACCATGATTGATCACTGTAAAGCTAGTCACTGTTGTTATTCTTCTTCCTTTCTGTGGCCCCGCGTGGCGTAGTCGCTAACGCTCTCGCTCTTGGTGAGAGCGGTCCCGGGTTCGATTCCTGGTGGGAGCACTCGGTCGAAAAAGTGTAAAAGCTTTTTCAGGCCAACCATCCTGAATGAGGTTTTCTTGGGTTCTCCTCATTCACACCAGGCAAATGCCGGGATGGTGCTTACAGGTCCCAGCCCGCTTCCATCCTTTCCCAATCCTTTCGTCCTTCCCTTTGCTCAGATAGTGTGATCGCTGAGGGACGTCATCTCTCATACGTGACTGGCTAACATGGCCTTAGATGCTGAAAACCCAGAAATCTAATTCCTAGTTCCTAGTTCTTCTTCCTTTTCAAACAGCTGCAGTATGTAGTAATAAGATGGCTCCATATCGGATTAATTTCACCTTTTCCCTGATTGAATGCT
>NW_027656320.1:0-107293 GCF_964235325.1 Thermobia domestica | reverse complement strand
AATTTAAACATGTTAAAAACACAATAATATAATGTATTGACTACAAAAACAAAGTTTGAAGTATATAAAAACCGATGTCCATTATATTCGGATACTCTAAATTGGAAAATAATAATATCGTCCCAAGGACAAAACAAAAGTTAAATTTTGTTACATAGTGTAATACAATATTTCAACAACATTATTATCAAAAATCTCCGATTGTGCTCCGAACAAGAAAATATATTGACGGTTAAAAAAATATTTTACGAAGTATCTATATCGCCCATTAGAAAAATCTAGTGCTGTCCACTTTGTATAATACTGTTGAAATAAGAAGCCCTATGATACGTATATTTTATGTACATATAAAGCAATAGTTGGAACATATAATTTAGCATATATAAAATATTTATGAATTGTAAATACATATGAACTGTATTGTGTTCAATTCAGAATAAAATAAACATAAAATGACCAGAGAACGTCACCTGCATAACAGACAAAAGTGTTATGTAATTGTCAGTTTATATTACAGTTCTGGAGAAAAAGGAAGAAATGCTAACGTACGCCTACAATATTTAGAAGAAACTACTTTTGTCCAGAAAGTTCGGTAAATGTGTTTATTATTCGAATGGATTGTTGTCTTACCTGAAATAACACTTACTGTCCTTCGAAGTAATCCCCGTTGATGGTACTGTACTTCTAGGAGAGGCTGTACAAGTCTTGGAAACTTCTGGCGTACTTGACTTTCGTGATGTTCTTAAGCCCGATCGTAACATTAGGTTGGATGTCCGAAAACCTCTGGCCCCTCAAGTCTGATTTTTAATTTGGGGATTGAGAAAGTTCGGGAGAGGCACGTCTGGGGAGTAGGGTGGGTGATTCCATGACAATTTTCCTGTTGGTCAGGGACTGATGCAGCAGAAAGGGAACATGTAGCTGGACATTGTCATGGAGCAGGGCCCAGTTGCCTTACTTGACTTAATGGGTCGTACATACTTAATCTGTTGTAGAATTCGTTTCAAGGTACGTAGCGGCATTTAATATGGCACCTTCAGGGAGGAACTCTTTGTGGATGACACCCTCAGAGTCAAAGAATACCACTAGTATTGTCTTGATGCAGTATCTCTCACTTCGCACCTTCAGCGACCCTGGATCCCGCCACTTCCACCTTCATGGTCGTACCCCAGGCACCACAAGTCTCGTCGTTCATGATGGTAGTTTTCAGGAAATTTGGGTCTCATTCCATCATGTCGATGAGGTCGCCGGCGTCAAGCCGCAGTTTCAGTTAATCCGGTGTCAAAGTGTGGGGCACGAATAAGGAGCTTGCGTTTACCCAAGTACTTGCGGGTCACTAGGAGGTGGGTCGACTCACGACTTCCTCCGCCATCATTCGCACTATCACATGACGTTCATTCACTTTTTGTACGTTTTCCGGGAAGTGAGCAGTTGCAAGCAGGTCAGTTCGGGGAACATCCTCCACGTTGTCGCGCTCTGTAAAGCATTCATAAACACACTTGAAGATGACATTAGAGCTAGTGGTCTACTACTGTCACGCTTGTGCACGCTGGGCAAACGTGCTGCGGCCGCTAGGCCTGTTTGATGGATCGGTACCACTAACTAAAGCACCCGATCCGTAATTTCTCTTCTTCGACCTTGGTCCTTGTGCACGAGGTGCGCCGTCAAGATTTCTCCCTTAACCTTGACGCTTTAGCATGTAACCTCCATACACTGAGGGAGTGGAATACGCTCACTACGCGGCCAGACCGAAGTCCCGAGTGCCTACCAGTTACCTACTGGTGGAGTCAGACTGCTAGCTAGTCAGTCCTACCATACTCTGCAGGTATGGCGCCCGAGCGTTTCAAGGCAAGCTCACCTCTCCCATACGCTCGCCGTTACCCAGATTCCTGGGATTAGCTCCTGTATGGTACCGAATCCCACGGTATGACCACAGCCCGGCAGAGTTCAACCCAAATCCGAGAGCCCCAGGCTTGCCCGAGGGGGCTTGTTCAATCCCGGTCCTGCCTACCTCTATCGTGCAACTGGCAAACGCCTTGTCGTGTAGAGGTACCACACATAAGTCAAGATGCTCTTGTATCTCATCCCGGACCCAATGGTACGTGTTAGTTCACCATTTGAGTTTGGTGCCGGCCCATATCCAACTGGGTTTCCTCTCTTTGGCAAGATCAGAAACGTTACCCTGATTCCTGGGATTGACCCCTCCCCCACCTCCATTCAGTCCCCCAGCAGGCAGAATCCGACACTCCCCCCCGGTAGGGTCGTCCAAGCAATACGGAACTTCCTCTAATTACGGTAGATGTACAACGTACATTACCAGAGCCAATGACTGATGTAGACCGTCTGCTCAAGGCAGACATTGCCATTAGGGAGATATGGCTCCGCAAGCCCTAAGAGTCACACTCCCCTGGTAGGCCCGCCCAAACAATACGGGGCTACCTATCTTTAACGTGTTTAGGTACCACGTAGACGTTGTAGGAAAGCTATGTGTAAACCACCATTAGAAGGGCAAGGGACACCCACACTCTTCCTTCGGTAGTGTCGTTCAAACAATACGGAACTACCTCTACTTACGTGAGAGGTTAACGGTACATTACCAGACCCAATGGCTGATGTAGACTGTCTACCTTCAAAGACAATGGCCATATGGGAGCGGCGGCTCCCCTGGTAGAGTAGTGAATAGTGCAACCAGCCGGTGACGACCGGTATGCAGCAACACTTCCTCAGCGCTCCTGAGGTGCGAGTATGCTTTAGGATACTAAGTATCCCATCCAAGACCCAAGAGAATGCATTACACTCTCTTTGAGGGCAGTACCTATATCATCCTCCCGGTAGGGCGCTGGATCCGCCCACACTCTTGGACACACCAGCTACCCATTCTTTTAAGCGTGTTGGGATACCACGGAGCCTTATCTCCCGGACCGAAGGGCACGGCCTAGTTGCCCATTCCGGAGGATACCCGAAGGCTCACCTCCGCCGGTAGGGGTGGCAATTAAAAACTACCTATCTCGCTGCACGGCCTAGTTGCCCATTTCGGAGGATACCCGAAGGCTCACCTCCGCCGGTAGGGGTGGCAATTAAAAACTACCTATCTCGCTGCACGGCCTAGTTGCCCATTTCGGAGGATACCCGAAGGCTCACCTCCACCGGTAGGGGTGGCAGTTAAAAACTACCTACCTCGCTGAGGACGTGACGAGGTCACACGTGCTATCCCGGATCCAAATGACAGTCGCCCATTTCGGAGGATAGCCGAAGCCTCACCTCCACCGGTAGGTTGTTATCCTGATTCACACCGACAACTAACAACGTTACCAGGTCTTACCACAGGATAGACAGGAGTGAATCGTGTTCCCACGCTGTTTCCGAAACCCTATCTCCCCCTGAGGGTTACCTGGCCACCACAAGGTATGCGACCAGGCCAACACAGGGGATCCCTCCTCCTTTCTCAGCACGGGCTTGGGACCGGCCATGGCGGGGTTGAAAAAGCACGTTCCTCATAAACTGATGTCAGCATTACATGAGTATCTGTCGATGATCTTGGAAGTTTGAGACAGAACAGCATATTCGTTCGCTGCTCTTTTTTGGTATCCATTTTTGGTTTGGAATAGAGCACTCCACCTTCATTCTACAACGTGCTGTTTACACACTATAAGCACTTCCTCCAATAGTGCCGCCCCTTCGGATACTTATTTAACACGTCAGGGAAAGACCAAGGCAAAATTTTCAGCCGGTCAAAGTGACTTTTTGGCGCGCCCTAGTCCTAGCCTATATTTTACATTTTATTATAGTGATTTTATTATAGTGATTATTTTAAACTCATTTTTCAAAAAAACAAAATTAATAATCAAATATATGATGTAGGTATATTTAATACACGCCTCGGAAAAGTTCACAAAGAACATGACCCGCTACCAACCCCCACCAACTCCCTGGGGGCCGCGGTGGCTCAGTGGTAGAGGGTTCACCTCTGGTGCTTGGGGTCCCGGGTTCGATCCCAGTCCCCGCCAAGTGAACTTTGTGGTGGACAAACTCTCCCGTTTCCTCCCACTTTCTTAATTCCACCATTTCATTCATTACTCATAACCGTCTCCTTTAACTTAACCGGCACAACCGTGGGACGTAAAACTCAAAGATTTAATTTCATTTCAATACCAACTTCCCCTTCACTCTTCTACATGCCATGCCTCCATTTGTCGATACAGCTATGAAACTCTCTTCTTCCATGATGGAATTGAAAATGATATGTAATTGACGGTAGTTTACAAGAATATTCACGCGTTTTAGTTTACAAACTAAAAAGTCAGTAGAAAACACACTATAAAATTTACTATTTAAGACTCGGTTTTACGCCCTGGGCAGTCGCTCGGCTCTTGGTCCGACCCTGAAGGACATCGTGGCGTATACTGTGCCTGTTGGAGCGCCAGCCCAAAAATGCAAGCCTACTGTAAAAAATTTAGGGGGTGCGCCCCGCCCCACGTGGATACGGGCCTGTGGAACGCTAGCACACTTTTACAACCATGAGCAGGATAAGGTCATCCATATAATTTCCTCGATTACTATATTATTCACATTCCTAACGTGAAAATTTCACGTTTTGAAAAATAATAGTGATTTGTTTGAAGACTTTATTCAACAGTACTTTTTTTCTCCCCTTTAATGTAGGAAGAATACGAAAAATTAACTTACTGTGAAAAGTATCTGGTATGTTTCCACTTTGTTTTAAGGCAAATTACAAAGAAAAGAAGAATACAAGAATTCTAATCAGCATATTTCATTGTAACCAGATGTTGAAAAATCGCAAAACAAGTTCTTAGATTAGACAGCAGTTTTATGTTCCCGTGGCAGGACGAGTATGGTGCCATCTAACGGCAATATTTTAAATTCCAAAAGACGCGAGAATAAAATATTAATGTTCTTGTATTTTTCATATCTTCAATTATTTTCAAATCTTTCCATACTGAAATTAAAATAAAAACGTATATACATATATATATATATATATATATATATATATATATATATATATATATATATATATATATATATATGGCTTTATATTAATACACCCGCAATTCCAATAGATCACTAACAGAAATAATGTGGAGATTGACAGCAATTTACTGTATCGTACATAATGACGAGTATTTGGGTGCTGAAAGTGAAAGGGTAAGTTCTACTTCCAGACACAAGACCTTAAAATGTACTTTATTTATAAGTTATTTGCTGTATCTAAGTTAATACACGCTATACATATTTACCACTTATATAAGCAGTGGCGTATTTAGGGGGGCTTCCGGGCTTATGCCCCCCGAAATCTTACTTACTATAGTAAAGTATATAAAATATATTGCAGAATTTTCACATTTTCAGGCAAAACCCCCGAAACAAAATCGTAAATACGCCACTGTTCATAAGTAAGTTCCTTAAACTTCCCGCGCTGTCGCACAGCCACTAGCTTTGACATGACGTGAATCGAAATAGATGTAGGCCTAAATAATAGTTTCTAGAAACCATTTTAGTGCAGGTTTATACGCGATTTTTGTACGACTAATTGTTATGGGGTATGTTTCCACATATATCATTCTATATACAACTAATGCCATGCACCAACAAACAGAGGCTAGTTGTCGTTCGCTGCAAGCACTCGCCTTAGCGCCCCTCCCCGTTCTTGATTAACTCACCAGTGTTGCGAACAAGCTCTGAAGAAAATAGGCTAGATTCCCTTCAGAAATAGGCCTTTTTAAACAAAAAATTGCTAGGTTTCGAACTGCTAACCTATAACACACATTGTAGATTTTAAATCACTTTTTTGTGTATAGGATTATAAGTGAGTTATAGCAAAATTTGATATGTTGAATTTTGTTCGCTAAAAACTGACAAGCAACATAACATGACTTTAAATTACAATAAAATCCATCAACAACTCATCTGACTTGTGAAAGTCAACAATCATATTATCGGTTCAATTGAAATAAGTCATCATCAATGACGTCGAAGCTAGTCGAGGCGCTGGAACTGGATGCTTCACCGTTGGATTATGGATTGCCAGAATTGTTTGTGTTTGTGTACACTGCGATTGGCCCAATTTTCAGTAGTATGTACTTATTTCGACAGGTCATAGTCCTTACAATCACTTCTTAATTCTCGGTACAATCGTATGATTCATCATGATTGCACTGAGAGTTTTCAAGCTAATTAGATATCCTATTTGTTTCCTTTAATAAACAAAAACAATCTTTGTGGCTTGAAGAACCGAACAGTTTACTAAACTTGTATTAGAAAACTTTCATTTTTGCAATGAAATGCGGAAATTAAAATAATTAAAAAGAAGCAAACGGGGCCGTTACGGGAGCGACATTACAATTGTTTCTGAGTTGATAGGTATTGTTAAGTAGTTCTAAATCTCTGGGTGGGGAAAGAGAAGAATAAAAAACAAGTGTTTGTTACATAATAAAACACCCTCTGTCTATTTATAGATAAATCAATAAGATAATATATACTGACAAATAGGCTTTTTTTTAAATATACTTTATTTTCAAAAAAATTTTTTTTAGAATCAATTAACTGACTAATAAAATAAGGCAAAGATGGCAAACGAGTTTCATAAAATAAGCTATATTTAAGGCTATAAGCATTTCGTAGATTTGTATGGCTAAACGCCTCTCCAAATTGGCTAGATTTAGCCCAAAATAGGCTAAATTGGCATCACTGTAACTGACAGACTAACTAATCTTCAGTAGAATAATACCTATTCTCACGAATTTGTATTTGCTTGCACGAAGACTTCTGTATACCATTGTAACGAGTATTATTAATATTATTATCAAATTTTGATTTTTATGAAACGACAATTCTTACTTAATAGTTATTTTGCGTTTGTACGATAGTTAATTTAATGTCCGTGCACTGTGTTATAACATCTATAATATTTGTAAGTTAAATAACCACAAGAAAAATCGTAATTTAGTATACATTCTTGACTCCTTGTAAATCAGTTATGAACTGTTTAAATGTCAATTTTATTTATTTATTTAGTACTTTCGTAGTTCGTAAACACCGACAACCCTTTCGACAATTAAAAACACTAATGTAATTATTAACAAATAGCTTTAAAAACGAAGTGTAGTGAGTAGTGTCGAAAGACATGAAATTTTTCAGTTTAAGGTCCCATGATTATGCCCGTTAGCCTAAGGGAGCAGTGTTCTTTCTAGACATGTTTTTGGGGGTACTGCTCCCCAGGGGCGTCATTTAGGGGGACAGAAAGGGGCATGTTTAACAATGCTCCAGTATAGGTATTTGCACACCAATTTTTAGAGAGGTAGGTGGAGAGAGTGATCAAGTACAGCCTCTCTAAAAATGATTGGGGGCCACAGTGGCTAGTGGTAGAGCATTCACCTCTAGTGCATGGGATCCTTGGTTCGATACCAACTCGCGCCAAGTGAACTTTGTGGTGGACAAACACCGTGTGCGTGGGTTTTCTCAGAGTTCTTCCATTTCCTCCCACTTTTTTCATTCCACCATTTCTTTCGACTCTCATCATTGCTGTCTCCTTCAGCCTCGCCGGCATAACAGTGGGACGTGAAACAAAAATTTTATTTCATTTCATTTCTAAAAATGATTGTGCAAGTACCGGAGTTCTGACCCGACTACGATCGATCCTATAATAGTGGAACGATGGACCTTAAGTGGCTATGCACTTCTGAACAGAGGTCCATTTGAACTTTTTGTTTTTCTTATTTAGATGTGAGGATCTATTCCCAAAATATTCTGACAAATTTTTGTAACACCCTATATACACCGAAAGTAGTAGTAAATTTCTACAACTTCCGTTTTTAGTAGAAAAATGTGGGTGAGAAATGGTGTCTTCTTGAGACGCTAAGTCGATTTAGGAGTGGAAAAAAACACTTTTCGGTTTCTCTTACCTTTTTTGTTGTATGTTGAAATCGGAAATAATTTATATCACTTACGTTCTAAATAGGATAACGAACGAGATTGAATGTACTCTTGGAACCAGTGGTGGCGATTGGACGTTAAAAGTGTGTGGGGAAAAAAAGACATGATCTGAATATTTATATATCAATGTCAGTTTTCCTGGTTGTTTCTAATACTGCTTGACGAAAGGTTGTATAGCTACTAGGATACCATCTCTCAGATAAATTCCGTACATCGTATTTCATATTTTATTAAGTAAATTGACAAGAGCAACGGAGGTAGGTACTTGCCCTTTGTACTCTTAAACAACGAAAGTGTAAGAAGAGATTTGATTCCTTACTCATGAATATCTTAAAATTCTGTCTGGAAAATTGTGTGATCAGATTATTTAATAACAAATTGGCAAAAGAAATACATAGAGAGGATAATAATAATGATATTAATGAATAATAATGCTTTTTTTTTTGTAGAAGTTATGTTGAAATTGGGGACTAATGAATAACATATTCTTAATTTCACACATACTATTAAACTCTATTACTCTAAAAAAAAGGAAAGACAGTGAATATTACAAGCATATGCAACGACATTTAAAGAAATATGCAATTGCAATATTAATTGTTTTGAATTGCAATTAAAACACAATTCCTGTAGATTTCTTAACTCCACGGAAAGACAAATAACCACGGCAAATATTATATGGCACCATTTTTTCCTATGAATTGGTAATACATACAAGAACTTTATGGGCCTTATGCAGAGTCGTTTTGACGTATGCAGAGAGCCGTAGCTAGGGAGGGGTTTCCGATTGGATTTCCACTCAAAACTTAGAAAGCGTTCCTACTTTTTTTTCATTCTCGCTACATGACCTTCCCACCTGAGCCTCCTAGATTTGATGACTCTAACAATGTTTGCTAAAGAGTGTAAATTATGCAGTTTCTCGTTATGAAGTTTCCGCCATCCCTCATTCCCGTTCCTCTGGGTTCCGAATATTCGTCTCAGGAGTTTATTCTCAAATAGTTTCAGTTTGCGTTCTTCCCTTACAGTAAGTTAGCATGTTTCGCAACCATACAAAACAACAGGCATGATTATCGTTTTATATAGATTAAGCTTCAAATTCCTCGACAGAATTCGTGACGCAAAAGATTTCGAACTGAATAATAACACGAATTCTCTGCTTGCAGTCGACATTTAATTTCTTCGCGGATATGATTTTGGTCTATTAATATTGATTCTAGATACTTGAGAGTATCCACTTTATCGAAAATATTATTTGATACTTTGACGCATCCATAATTTGCAGTATTACGATCCCAGTGAACTTCCATGTATTTAGTTTGTTTTTTTCTGCATTTGCTCCTAAACCTGCAAGCATTTAATAATGTCTCTGCATTTCTTTCTATTGTTCTCCTATCATCTCCTATCAGATTTACATCATCAGAATACGCCATAACCTGGTGAATACTATTTATCTCTAAGTCCTGGTTGCTATCTTTGATTTTACTTATATCGTACTCCAGAATAAAGTTTAATAATAATGTCGATAACACATCTCCTTATTTCAGGCCATTCTCGACAAGAAAGCTCGTGGACAAGAATTTTCCTACTCGGACTTTACATTGGGATTCGTTTAAACACATCTTAATCTAACTAACTTTTCCGGTATTCCAAATTCTGTAAGAATGTTGTACAATGATTCCCTTCTAATAGAGTTGTAGGTCTTTTAAAAATCAATAAATAATTGATGTTCCAGGGTATTGCATTCCCATTTCTTTTCGAATATTTGTCGAATGGTAAATATCTGGTCCATAGTTGATCCACGTTGATAATCTCCAATAATTTCACACTCGTATGCGATCAATCTTGCTAATAAAATGTTTTAGGGTCTTTTGTAGGATATTGACACAAGAGAAATGCCTCGATAATTATTACAATCCGCTTTGTCGCCTTTCTTGTGAATTAGAACAATAATTCATTTTTCTACTCTTGTGGTAATTCCTCCTTGTTCCAGATGCGGAGAATGAGTTCGTATATGTTATTCCACAATTTTGCCATCTAGCTAAAATTAACTCAGCCGGAATTTCGTCTCATCCGGAGATTTGTTTTTCTTTAATTTCTTTATAGCAATTTCTACTTTTGTTCAGCTAGGCTCTGACATTTATGGTTCTGCTGTGCAATTACCTTTCCCCACAAACATTAGATTTGGCTGCGTGTTAAGCAAATCGTCAAAGAAATCTTTCCTTCTATTCAAGACGCTATCTGTATCAGTAAGAATTGTTCCGTCGTCTCTCCTATATATATACGAGGATTATACCCTCTCTTAAATTCGTTGATGCCGCTGAACACGTCTCGAATTTTTTTCTTTTACTATTATTTTCAAGTTCATTAATTTAAGATTTCAAAAAATCTCGTTTCTCTCTTCTAAACATTTTGGAAGTTTCCCTTCTGATGTCAACGAAATTTAGTGTAGTTATATCGTTTGGATTTTATACCCAACGCAATTTCGCCTATTTTCCCTTTCCGTTAGTTTGGTGCATTCCTGGTCGAACTATGATTTTTTCCTACGTATTTCAGAATGCCACAATTTTTCTGTTGCTGAAATGTTAATGCTATTCCGAATTTGATCCAAGTATCCTCAACATTAGTGTTCTCAAATCCTTCTAAATCTATTGCACTTCAATCTGGTATACCCCTTTCGTCTGGTTCTCCTCTAATTTCTTTAAACTAAACCTCTCCTATCTGTTTTCAGATGTTGAATATTCTCTTTATTTAAGATTAATCTCTCTTTCTTGTTATCATTGCTACCAGATAGTGATCAGTGTCACAGTCGGGTCCTCTGAACGAGCGAACATCAATTATGTTAGGACTGTCTTCTTTTATCTATTGTACTAAACGTAATCAATTTGATTGTGTATTCTTCGATCTGGCGAAGTTCATGTGTATTTATGAACGTCGCGATATGGGAATTTTCACGATAAGGTTTTTGGATGTTCACGAAACTAACGCCGCTGTCATTACTTTCCTTATGCAGACTTTCTTTCCCTACAACCGGTTTGAAAATATCCTATCACCCTACCTGCACATAGAAATCCTCTAATAGAATTTTCATATGGTATCGCGGGACTTGGTCGAATACCCGTGATACTTCTTCTTAAAAAGTGTCTTTTATATCGTTATAAGACACTTTTTAAATATTTAGCATATCTTCTGTTGGGGCATGAACATTTAAAACAATACCACCGACCCCTAAGAGTAATAAAAGAAAGTCTATCATTAACAAATTCAACCCATTTAAATTGCTGATATAAAGAGAATCGAAATTAAAATGCCATTTATGTGGTCATATACAGAATAAAATTACAAAAGTTTGCAATTATTACTGGAAATTAATGCTGTCACACATTTCGAACATTTTAAAAGTACATAGTTTCTAATGTACCGTATTGAAATTTCAAATTTTTTATCGATAGAATGAAACGTTAGAAATAGTTGTACTGTAAGTCTCGATAATTGATCTCCAAGTGGATCTGTGTACCAACCAAAGGTAGTTTCGGCAAATTTAACAAAAAGTGCAAAATACGCCTCTTGAAAACAGCTCTACTTTGTAAAACAATACATAATGATATACAACAAACAATTGAAATGGTCTGTCCAAGCAGCTCGATAATATATATATATATAAACAACGTAACAACAAAAGGTGTTATATTAAATGCAAGAAAAAAAAAGAAAAGAAAAAGAAAAAGAAAGAAAGAAAAGGAGGAAGAAAATGCTTGGTTGTGAGTGTATGGTGGGCGCCGAATTCTACTTCGCCCCGGGCACCGAAATCTCTAGCTACCGCTCTGCATACTAAAAGTCTGATTACTGCAGGAAACATGTGTAGTCGAACTCTTTAATATGGCACTAATCACTTGCCTGAACGACTCTGCATAAGGCCCTATATTTCCAAATGAAACTATATACATTAAAGCAGTGGTTCTCAAACTTTCTGATAACGCGGACCTCCTGTTCATTCGGAAAGTGATCTGCAGACCACCTTGCGATACTATTTACGTGGTATTAAAAATATATATACTAATTAGAATTACCACTGACAAGAAAAAGTTCAAGAAAAATAATGCAATAAGTAATAAACTCTAAAGATCGTTTCCTAGTGAACGAAATTTCAATTGAAAATACAGTAACTTTCAAGACTGAAAAATCATTAAAAAAAAAAAAAAAAGGAAATCCACTTGATAAACAATGTTCTCAAATGTGGGGTCACTAATGTGAGGAATGGAATTCTTTCTGTTTTTCCATACTTGCACTGAAATCCGGAATAAGTTTTGTCACCATCAATTTTAGGTCCACATTAAAACGATTTCGCTTTAAGGTTTTAATACTGCAAAGAGCAGAAAAGGTCTGCTCACATAAGTAAGTGTTAGGGAAAAACATCAAATGTTGCAATGCCTTTTCAGACAACTCTTCATACTCACAGAACAGGAATTTAGTAAAGTAGGAAAAACATTTAAATTTACAAACGTAGGTATGATTTCTAATTGCTTTCTTTTTGAGTAACTGAAAAAATACTTCTTCCATAACAGCTGTGAGTTTCATTTTATTACAACACATTCAATTTTTAGGCGTCGCGTACCCTTTGGCTAACTCTCGCGGACCACAGTTTGAGAACTACTGCATTAAAGGATCACTTCCAAAAAAGCGGGGGCAACTGCCGCTCTTGCCCCCCTAATCGCTGTCCTTGCTTGGAACACTAAATCGCTTCCAAAAAGGAACATTTCTCCCCTTCTAAAACATTCAAATTATAGCATATAGGTAGAACAGTGCAGGAGACATGTTTCATATTACAATGACCTTAGTTATAAAACCCAACGACCCAGAGCAAAGTCAAAGACCGTGGATGGACAGGGAACGTTATCCTCTCTTTGTGGTCACCCATATTTAATTGTTTCTTTGTCAACATCATTATCATGTGACTTCTTCACAGCGAACATCAACGAGAACCTTGAAAAATCACTGACCTATATACAATTCCAGTAACTATAGCTGATCACTTCCTTTTTCAAGCCTGAAAATAAACGATAAGGTTCAATTGGGCGTGTGTGGTATTTTCTAACAGCGAAAGTGACGTATTTTCAAATTATACGTTTGGTGCCAAGCATAAATAAAGCGTCGAACGATGAGTTTGCACCTAAAGAAGGAAGCATATGCCATACAGGGGCGAATCCAGGACCGACTTCTGGGGGGGGGGGGCGGTGGGTTGTCCTAATGCTACTTTTAAGGGCTCCAAACTCTGGGATGGATTTTATTTATAGGTATATATATAAAACAAGGAAGTTTCCTCTTCTGGGGGGAATCGCCCCGATCGCCCCCCTGGATCCCCCCTGATGCCATGTCTGCTGAACTGGTCTTCCGAGAGTTATTATCCTATCCCAAGTTCATTGTTGCCTCCTTATCAAGAAAAAGGCAAAGTGAAGCACAAATAGCAAAATTTGTTAAACTATGACGGGGTTGCCTGAAACTTAAATCACATCATCACCATAGGAATTCTGCCATAATTGGCAGGTCACTTGCTTCAACTGAGAAGCTTCCATGCTCCATGGTCTTCCGCTAACCTCTTTGTCTTCACGTACGATTTTCCTGTTTTGATATCGTCCATTAATTGTAGTTTCCTTCGTCTCCTCCTTCTCTATCCTGCCGCCATACCTTCTAGCACTTCCCTCATGTTACAGTTCCTTTTTATACAATCTCCCAACCGGATTCTTTTTCTCTGCTTAATAAATCTAAAATTGTTCTTTTTTCCCCTACCATTTCTAACATTCTCTCATTCGTTTTCCGCTCAACCCAACTAATTCGTTCCATTCTTCTCCACACCCACATTTCGAAAACTTCCGGTCGTTTCTCATCATTTTTGCGTAATGTCCATGTTTCTGACATGTAAAAATGATCCAAAATGAACTATATTAGTGTCAAATCCATAGTTTTCGCGGTCGCTGAGATGATTAGTGATACTTCCACATGCGTTGACTTAAAAATACGACCCCCATCGGCTGATAACCAGAGGCGTTTTTTTTTTAAATTCCAACCAGGGAGTTTCAAGGGGCGCTTACCGGAATATATAAAAGTAGTAGAAAATGACCGATATTTTTTCCTTTCGTTGTTTAGTTTGTTTGCATAGATATTTTCATCTGACCCATGCGAAGAATGGATATTTCAGCTAGTGTAAATATAAAATAAACTTTTTTTTTTTTTTTTTGTTTCTTTGCAGGTCTGTAGTTGTCATACACATTGGAACCCGTGCGCTACAGAACTGTTGCACGTCGCTAGAGGTGCCAAAAGGAAATGGTGTAGCCCATTCATAAAGTGGAATATCGTGCGGTAAATCGTTTTCTGTATTTAAAGGTAAAGGACACTGCAACAATCAATGCTAAGTTGGTGGAAGTGTACGACAATAATGCACCATATGACACTGGGGTTAGATAGTCCAAACTCTTCCAGTGTGGTCTGACAAGTTTGGATGACGAAGAACAAAATGGCAGACCATTTTTCTGTGCAACACCAGAAATCGCAAGAGAAGTGGAGGTCCTGGTGCTTCCAGATGGACGTATTACAAGCAAGGCGATAGTGGAAAAAGTGAAAATACACGCCGAACCGAGGAAGCAGCGCAAATGTTGCAGGTGTGTCAGGTCAATCGAGATGACTTCTTTACACACCTAATCACGATGGACGAGTGCTGGATGTATGACCCGAGACAAAGGAGCAAGTAAGCAGTGGAAACATATAGTTTCATCACCTCCGAAAAAGTCGAAGATCCAACCATTATCGCACAAGATAATGCTGAGTGTTTTGTGGAAGTGAATTGGTGTGGTGCTAATAGGTTATGTTCGTAAGGGGCAAACCATCACAGGAGCATACTATCGAAATCTCCTGACAAGGTTACGGGAAGCTATCAAGGCGAAGCGTCGAGAGAAGCTGTTCAAGGGGTTCTTTTTCCTTCACAACAATACCCCAGCTCATCCTTCACAGAACACAGAGTTACACATGCTGCTTTTTGGGCTATGAAATTTTGCCTCAACCCCCGTATTTTCCACACATGCCACTCACTGACTTTTCCCTCTTTCCACGGATGAAGAAAGGATTACGTGGCAGGAATTTCCGGAATGACGACGAGGTGATTTTCGAGCTAGAACGTTTCCTGAACATCCAAAATGAAGATTTCTACAACCAAAGTCTCCGCCAAGTTATCCATCGTTGGGGAAAATGTGTCGAATTGAAGGGTAAATATGCAGAGAACTACCACCATTACTAAATTTCATAGTGACAGCTTGTTTTTTTAGAAGCGATAATTAATACTTTATGACTCCTTCTCGTATGTACAGGAACCAGTGCCTGTGAAGTATCATCACAGCCGTTAACCTGTGATGCAGGCTGCGTCTTTATATATATATATATACGGTGTATATATATATATATATATATATATATATATATATATATATATATATATATATATATATGCCTTATTTTTGCAGTAACATTATTTTTCCGGTACGAAGACCGGGAATGTAAGCTGGCCCGAGCATTGATAGGGGCAATGCTTGTTGTTTATGTAACACGTTGTCTAAAGAGTATTCAGCCTTTTAGGCACAAGATGACGTTAGTATCCCAAATTTCAGGATATAGAAATTGCAGCGGGTCAGACTTAATGTGATTTGATATTTGACAGTTGAAGCTACTAGATGTGTTGGAATTCTTATAATTACACGTGAGGTATTGTGCCACGAAGATGAGTGGGATTTCCGCAACACTGTGCTGTATTTTACATTTTTTTCTTCGAAAAAAAGGCATAAGTGCTGCGCCGACCCGTGAAGAAATCTGTGCTATTTATGGGCAAGACATATTATCAAAAGTAACAGTCATATAATAGTTCTGTTTGGAAATTTCGATATCTAAGATGCTCCTTGCGGTGCGCGACCAATAATAATAAAACAAAGAGATGCATTTTTGTGAAAGTCGAGCAAGACTGGCATGTAAGGAGTCATGATATCGCCGATGACCTAATTATCCATAACCAAACAGTGTTAAAATATTTAGAAAACGATGGCTAATAATAATAATAATAATAATAATAATAAAGCTTAAAGATTGAGTGACACATGATCTCCTCAAGAACATTTTACTCGATCAAATTTCCATATGCAATAATCTGTTGAAACGTAGCGAACTTCGGACATTTCTCAAGCGTTTGATCACATGTGATGAAAAATTGATAACCAATGACAACAATGTGCGAAAAAGATGATGGTTCAAGCGAGGAGAAGGTCAATTAATAGTCTGTGACAAAGTACATACTGGCATCCAGGAGGGTTATGCTGTGCGTATACGTATGGTGGGATCACTTGGAAGTTGTGTATCACAAGTTACTGCCGCCCTCCAGAACGATGGACTCGGACCTATATTGTGGGTAATTAGCGCTAGAGCCTGTCTATTTCAGGGGTGCCCTCGGAAAATATGCGAAACATTTCAGCCCCAGCCCCGCAACTCTCTGACGGAGGAAACCATCCCTTTGTTTAGGGACAAGAAGTGAATAACGTCAGCTATGTTGCCAATTTGTCAGTCAGTCGTTTGGTCTTGAAGAGTGAAAATCGTAGGCTACTTAGAATGGCAAACAAGGCAGAGCACAGCGAGGTCCGTGAAATAATTCATTGTGGCAACGCTTCCGCATCCAACAATTGAAGGATCTCAGACACTGTAACTTGTCTCTACTCTTTCGAGGGAGGTACGGGATAATACACATCGACAGCAGCGCCAGAAGGGGCAGACTTGAAATAGAAAAGCTCTAGTGGACGTAACAATTCAAAAGAAACGGTTGTAACTGGTGAACAGAAAGAGTGTCGTACACGAATTCGAAAATGCCAAACCGCATTTATCTTTCACCGTCAAAAATTGCGAGAAATTGACTGGGAGGTTTCAATGCATCCTCCATCTAACCCGGATCTAGCACCGTCAGACTGTCGTTTGTTTCGGTCTGTACAGAATTTCCTCAATGGTGTTAAGTTCATTTGGAGAGATTCCTGTGAAAACTACGTGTCACCTTTTTTTTTTTTTGACCAGAAACCACAGAAGTTATATTACAGCGGAATTATGGTAATACCAGAAACTCAACGAACAAAATTGTGCATAAGTGGTTGCATAATGTTAGTTTCAAATAACATTGAATGTAGTCTTAATTTGTTTATCTCGAAAGGCTCAGTAATTTTTAGGCAACCTAATATTTCACATATTTATTTACTCTTAAAGATTTTATGTAAACATAATCGTTTTTCGTGCATAGCCGGGCACTTCTGTTAGTGTTTAATGTAAAGAATATTAGTACCTACCCAGACAACACGTACGTGTACGACACATGTGCACTATCCATGCATAATCCGTACATTTGCACATGTGCATTTGTGTGGATGATGAACACATACATAACCCGTGCATAAGCCGTACACGTGAATTTGCGTGGATGAAGCACATATACATAACCCGTGTATGTGCACATGTGCATTTACGTGGGTTATGCACATGTACATAACCAGTGACTAAGTCGTGCATGTGCACATGTGCATTTGCATGGATAAAGTACACATTTACATAACCCGTGCCTAAGCTGTTACATACACATGTGCATTTGCGTGGATGAAGTACAAGTACAGAACCCGTGCTTAAAGCCGCTATGTGCACATGTGCATTTGCATGGATGAAGTACACATTTATGTAACTCGTGCTGTAGCCGTTATATACGCATGTGCATTTGTGTGGATGCAGCGCACGCACGTAACCCGTGCTTAAGCCGTTATGTACACATGTGCATTTGCGTGGATGCAGCGCACGTACAGAACCCGTACTTAAGCCGTTATGTGCACATGTGCATTTGCATGGATGAAGCACACATTTATATAACCCGTACTTAAGCCGTTATGTACACATGTGCATTTGCATGGATGCAGCGCACGTACGTAACCCGTGCTTAAGCCGTTATATGCACATGTGCATTTGCATGGATGAAGCACACATTTATATAACCCGTGCTGTAGCCGTTATATACACATGTGCTTTTGCGTGGATGCAGCGCATGTACATAACCCATGCTTGAGCTGTATGTGCACATGTGCATTTGAGTGGATGAAGCACATTTAAATTACCGGTGCTTAAGACCTTGTGTGCACATGGATATTTGCACGGCTATTGCACGTGTGTATGAGACGTCCATATTACCGTGCAAGTGTATAATTTTACTTTCATTCTTTTACTCTCATTCTCATCAACAGAAGGTAACCTCCATTTTTGGTAGGTGTCGTTTTTCCTCCAGGCGGTGTTATAGAGATTTTTTCGACGAATAACAGCTGAATGATTGTAAAAACTCCATAACGTCCACTGAGCTAGGATACAATTTCAACAGGTGGCAGCATTGTACTGATGTAACTACAGTCATACAGTTCATAGGTTTACAAAATTATTTTCGTGACCTATTACAGCAAAATATGTTGCGTTATTTGTTGCTTGGCAAACATGTCAAAGATCCTACCTAAAGCTTTGCTTCTTGCAAATAATAAACTCCAAAACTAAAATTCTCACTGACAATTATTAGTTACTTCTTATATACTTTGAAGGTGATGTCTTTGCAGTTATCTTCATCACTATCGTTCTTCAAAATGCCTTTCCTTTCCAGCGTGAGGCTATACTAAATCATGTAACCAAAGCCGCCTTCGATATATTCCAGCTCCACATGGCAGCTACATATTCTGTCCTGTCTACCTACTTCCATTTTCATACAGACACCCATCATGAATAGTACAGGTCAGAGAAGGACGACTATTACATTGCTATTCTGCAATATTCGTTCGTTACCTACCAACCGAGTTCTCCTAGAAACTTTAGCAACTCAGCACAATGCAGATAGCATTCTTCTTAATGAAACCTTTCTAAAACGATCTGACCGCTTCTATCTTCCACGTTATCATCTCATACGCTCTGATCTGCCACAAAACATCGCACGTGGTGGTGCAGCAATAGCCGTTAAGCATTCTATTCCACGACGCCATATCATACCACCTTCTCCCGGGCAATATCCCGAACATGTCATACAGACGCTCTATTTTCCAGCTACTACTATTACCATCGCCACCACCTATGTTCGATCTACACAGCCACTTCCGTATCGTTTTCTGACATACTTAGATCTCAACTTTAAAACATACATCTTCTTAGCAGACATCAACTACCATTCTCGTACAGCAGCTCAGAAACAACGCTTTCATGATTTCCTCCAAACTACTCATAGTTCTTTACTGCAACTGCCGCATCCTACTCGTCCGGAAAGCGACACTAGTCCCGACGTGGCAATCATTTCCAATAATCTGTTACCACTTACTACTATAGATGTCCTTGGTTCCATAGGTAGTGATCATCTCCCAATACTTCTCTCTATAACTCCACGTCTGACATCCACTGCATCTGCATCACCACGCACACCCAGATATAACTTTAGCAAAGCTCGGTGGGATCAGTACAGCACTTATATTACCGAAAATCTGCCGGCTACTGCACCTACTCTCACAACAGTTGCATCTATTGAAACACTCTCACATACTCTGACTGACATAGTGTCTCACGCTACGGATTACGCAGTTCCTAAATGTACCACCAAATCATCTAGACCTCGTTTACCAGCACGCGCCCTCGATCTTCTCCGACGCTCACACGAGTATTTAACAGAGTTTCGTCGCACACATGACCGCCGATTTCTTCTTCTCCATCGTCAATTCCAACGAACGGTTCAGAACTACATAGTAGCCCGCAAACGACTAGACTGGCGTGCCTCCTGTAATGCTTTGCGCCAAGAAACAAATCCTACTAAATTCTGGAATGCCTTTAAACGTCTAACATTTCAGAAACAGGGCCCACAATACCCTATCATATGTGCTGACCAAGTACCAACGACGGATGAAGAAAAGGCAACTGCTTTCGCTACATATCTTGAGGGAGTCTTCACTCCACACACTACACCTTTGTTCACTTGTCCTACAGATACCCATATCTCACACGCTGGTTCTCTAGTGCAGCCATCATTTCAACCTGATTTCAACTACCACCTTGATCCCACAAATCAGCTCACTGCTCCAATAACATCAGATGATATTACAGCTGTTCTTAAATGCCGTCGCAACACAGCTCCGGGGGCAGACTCAATTACGTATCGTCAACTGCTTAAGGCACCTGTGGCGTTTCTAGTCTTACTTGCTTCTTTGTATACAACTATTTTATCTACAGGCTATTTTCCAACTACATGGAAACTTGCTAAAATTGTGGTCTTTCTAAAACCTCGCAAAGATCCAACTGCTGTGTCATCTTACAGACCCATTAGCCCTTCTAACGTGTTTAGCAAGACACTAGAACGCCTTCTGGTAAAACGGCTACATCACTATCTACAAATCACGAACAAACTACCAATTATTCAAGCTGGATTCCGTCCACTCTATAGCACTGCTGATCAATTACTCAAACGTTCTACATTACTTGTCAACCATTTTAATAAGCGTTTGCCATCTGTTTTGATCTCCTTTGATATTGAAAGAGCGTTTGATACTGTTTGGCATGAGGGGTTAATTTACAAACTCAAACGTCTACTTCCTCACAGCTATGTCCGATTAATAGCCAATTTTCTACATCAGCGCCAGGCTTTCGTTCAGATCAACAGGGCAAAGTCACGCATCTTTCAACTCCGCGCCGGTGTGCCCCAAGGATCTGTGTTATCTCCTGTATTATATATTCTTTATGTAGCCGACATGCCTCAACCTCAGCCCCCACTATATGCCTTACAATTTGCTGATGATACCGCTTATATCGCATTGGGATCTTCTGTGGATCGCATTAATCAACTCCTACAACCAGCTTTGGACAAACTAGTTACATGGTGCCTGAAATGGAAGCTCAAGCTGAATTCAACTAAGACTCAAATGACTCTCTTTGGGCTCAAACGCAATAAATACTGTAACAGTCGCAATCCGGAACGTCTACATTTAACCCTTTTTGACTCTCCAATCCCAATTCAAAACAGTCTCAAATATCTGGGAGTAATATTCGACAAACATCTTACTTGGAAGCCTCATCTAAAACAATTGGAAGCTAATATCCGGCGCCGTTTGAACCTTTTACGAAACCTTAAAGGCACCACGTGGGGTCTTAATACAAAACTTATACTGCTAACATATGAAGTCTTCGTACGCCCAGCACTCACGTATGGACATCTTGCCTGGTTATCAGCAGCACCAACTTACTATGAACGTCTGAAAGTTCTCGAAAGACATGCCTTACGTCTGGCCTACTCTCTCGCTTTCGATACTCCCACTGCTGAAATATATCGTCGTGCGCAATTTCCAACTATTTTGCCACACCTCTACCATCTACGGCAACGCTACATAGCGACACGAATCCAATTGGCACATCCCATTGTCCATGAGCTGTTAGACCAAGTTCCTGCTGTACCACGCTATGCCTACCCACCACTGGATCATCTGTTAGCAATATACGAATGCACCGAAGCCATAGATCAGTATAATCCTGACCGCCGTATCTACCACCGAAATCCACATATATATTGCTCATAACCTCCGCACATGTACCCAAGAAACATTTTAACACAATAGCCACCTCTTTCACATCCTCGTCAACTTGATTTGCTATTAGTTCCTTACTTCAATCCACATTACTCTATAGCCTGAAATCATTCTCCATGTCATCAAATTCAAAAAAGTTGAAAATATCTCTGGCCACAGAGAAGGTGTTGCCTTCTACGGCCCGCCCATCCATTGGATGGGAATGAAACTCTTGTTAAAAAAAATTTGCAGTTATAGATGGTGTTACTGCGTAAGACACTAAATATATAAACTCCTTTTTTTCGTTGCATCTCGAATTTGCTTTTACATCACCTCTGTACTACGAGGAAATCACCTGGGTACTGCTTCAAATCACCTCTATCGTACATGTAAATTATCCGGGTACTGCGTGTAAATCACCTCTGTCCTACATGTAAATCACTTGAGTACTGCGTGTAAATCACCTGTGTGTTACGTGTAACTCATCTCTGTCCTACATGTAAATCACCTGGGTACTGCGTGTAAATCACCTGTGTGTTACGTGTAAATCATCTCTGTCCTATATGTAAATCACCTGGTTACTGCGTGTAAATCACCTGTGTGCTACATGTAAATCACCTGTGTGCTACGTATAAATCACCACTGTCCTACATGTAAATCACCTGTGAACTACATGTAAATCAAATACGTGCTACTTGTAAATCACCTGCGCGGTAGGTGTAAATCACTTGTGCAGGACGTGTACGTGTGCATTGCACATGTTCTGTGCACGTGAAGATGTTGAATAGAACCTGGCATGTAGGGGAAAGTCGTCTGGTATCGGACAGCGGGTGGTATCGGACAAAAGCAGTTTTCGTTATTGGCGGCACCTGTCAAGCATACAGTGAGTTGATCGGGATGAATTAGCCAAACCCATGCCATAGTGGATTTGTCCGATGAACGATGTATCTCGTGCTTCAAGGTTTTCGTATTTTTGCGAGTGATCAGGTGCATGGAGATAGATTTGTATGGCTGCAACTTGTCACAAAGTAAATGTATTGATATATTGTTGCTATCACTGCACTTATTAGGGTGTATATATATTATAATTTAGGCGTATAGTTGCATTCATGTTGTTACAAGCCGGTAGATAACCATTCATAAGTTGCAAGTCTTTCGGCTGGTATCGGACAAAATGGAATCGCGTGGTATCGGACAAAACATTGGTAAGTAAGTGTTTTTAATGGTTTCTGTGTTGTTTTTTTTTCATGAAACCATGGGGAAAATACGTGACAATTTGGATGAAGAAAATATGAAGTTGGCCATGGACAAAGTTATTTCCAAAGAAGCACGTGCGACCAGTGCTAGATATGGTGTTCCTTAGAGCATGTTAGGAGATCGTGTCGAAAAACTGTCGGAAGTGAAGGAGACAACAGCTAAGCCTTGCTGCTCGGATAACAAAGGCACATTTAGTAGAACGTGACCAAGAAGAAGTACTATACAGTCATGTAAAGGCTTTGTATAGTTATCTAGTATAATGCCACTAAGAATACCAGAAGTTTTAAAACTAGTTTAAAACTTGCTGAAAAACTAAACATTATAATCTGCGAGGAGTCTTTTGATGATTGGATACAGCGCCATGGACAAGATTTGGTCCATGGACAATGTGCAAATTTTGAAGGCAGACTGTTTTATCATTGTGATTTGTGTCAGAGTAAAAAATAACAACTCTTGATGAGACTAAGAATTTTAAGATCTATTTTAACTTTTATTTTAGGCTATATTTGAAAGCGTAATAAAACTGTATTTTGTGTGTAAGAACTCCTGTAAGAAAACAGCTAATATTTGCAATTTGTTCTGTTATTAAATTATCTCAAAAGACTAATTCTCTATAGTTTTATGTTTGTCCGATACCACCCTCCACTTTTTAAGAACGCTAATTTGTGTTACTTTTGATTTTCTACAAAAATATATATTATTAGTTTTTACCTGTCAAATCACCTTTAACATGTTGTGTGTAAGATACCAAGGTATCATTTTGTACATTAAGTAATTTGATATAGCTATTTTTCAGCCTGACAAACTAAAAAAGCTAAGGTGTCCGATACCAGACGACCTTCCCCTATATGTGCATTACATGTACAGGCGTGCATTTATACAGATGATGCACATGTTGCATCCGTGCAATTGTACATGTACTATACGGATACTGTACGTGCATTGTGCTGTCTGGGTAGTAGTGAAAGTTGTTCTGGAGAAGCAATATTTCTTTCTCCCAAGGACAAAATTACACAACTTTTGACATGTTTTGTAGCTAAATAACTAATTTTACTATTTTCAGAGACAAAAAATATATATATTAAAAAATCAACTATTCTTTGATATTAAGATATACATGCCTATTTTTAAATATTAAAAATAATGTTGAATGAACACATATTTCTAAGATCGTACTTTCGTTCTAAAATAAACTTACAGTCAGGCTAAAGAAGGAATATAAAAAATGAAATATTACAAAGTGGAAGTAAATACTTCACGTTTTTGGAGAACTTTACAGAAATCGTGCGTACTACGGAGCAGTGGAACGCATTGCTTTCGAGAATTTTAGTGTCGAGCTGAAAAATAGTGCTATTGTAACTATCAATATAGGGAAAGAACAGACTGATTGTACTAATCAACATGACAAATGTAGGCGTAAACGGGTAATCCCCGTTCATAGCTTATAGTTCTCTCATTAATAACATTTCCCGTTTTCTTCACTTGATTGGAAAGATTCTGATAGATAATAGATGATTTCGCAATTTCCTGATATTCCGTGAGTCGTGTGATAGCGGAGCGTTCACAGGAGCAGTGACGAGGGTAGAATGGGGCGGTGGTATCGTCCGTCCCCGAAATAACCCCTTGTAAGTTAACGTAGATGAAGTATTGTGCTGCCAAAATGTCTTGAGCCGTGGCAAAAATGCGAACTAAAGCTCACACCCTCGCGTTTAGCCAATAAGGGTTCAGCTGTTGCTAAGCGAGAGAAAGTGAGTGGAATTCCTTCAGATGATAGCAGCGCTTTCAACGGAAGACTAGGGATCAAGTCAATGTGGTATAATAATAGTATAAAACTGTCTCTGCCTCTCCACTAGGCCCGCCCTCTATCATCAATGCACATGATGAATCGCCACCAGTGGCCATTGGTACATTTTAGATGACCACGTGCATTTTATGGTCCAGCCCAAGATGGTAGTATCCGCCCGGAGTGCCTGAATTCGAAATGTATGTATTTTATGTGTCCACGGTCCTTGGAACTGTATCTACGAGCATAATATAAAATCACATATTATTAATATGTTCTTTTTATGCTTTATATATTGTAGTTAGCTGTTGTTGGTTCTTTAAAGAAGTACATTTTTATAGTAACAAAATGATAGGTTTAATTTCTTTTCATTGTAGCGCGTGTTATTATTTCACGGTGTTAAATGTAATGATTTTATTGGTTCTGCACGCAAAACTACTAAACGCAGCTTCTGTTGTCAAGCTAAGCCTGTTCCTGAACGACCTCGGCCACCAAATATAGCGATCTTTATTCCTGGGACCAATGGTTCTCAATCGATGTGTCTCGACACACTGGTGTATCATGCAGTCCCCTAAGGTGTGTCGTGAAATGTTAGAATGTAAAAATCATGAATAATTTAATAATAATTAGTTAAAATCGAGACAGACTATACCAGTCAACACCTCAAGCGGTAGCAATAATGCTCAGTGCTATATAGAGTCTTTATTAAAAAAAATAATAGGTTTCACTATTATAATAGATATTATTACAGTACAACCCCTCAAATCCGAACTAATTGGGGCTGAAGCCTGTTCGGATTTCGGGATGTTCGGATTACCCGGGAAATAATATTACGTACTTATTTCGTCACTGAATTGGCGGTGAAACAACGACTGAGGTTAGACAGGGTGGCCCAGTGGTCGAAAAGGCAGTGACCTTGACTGGCGGGTGTACACTCATGTCCAATGATTTAGAATAAGCATTAAGTCTCAAAATGTTAAAACCTTAAAAAAACTAAATTTGTGTGATTAAATCTATTTTTTTTCATTTTCCAGCTGTAGTTTTTTTTGTCCTGAGAACGTGTTCGGATTTGCCGGGTTTTCGGATTTCCGGGGTTCGGATTTGAGGGGTTGTACTGTATTATTATTTATAATAATAATATGAAGCAAGTGTATCGCAATGTCCTGGACGCAGGGCCGTGCCATGGGGGGGCGAGCGGGGCGGCGGCCCCGGGCGCCTAAGTAAGGGGGCGAAAAATTCGGGAGAAAAAGGGAAAAAAGGAAAAATTGCTTCGAATATATGTATGGGGGCGCCGTCGTATACTCTCGCCCCGGGCGCTGATTTTCCACGGCACGGCCCTGCCTGGACGTTCAGTAAAGTGTGCCGTCAAATCAAAAAAGGTTGAGAATCACTGCCTTAGACAATGGGCTACTTGCCAACCAAATTTCGTTGATCCGGTCAATATTTACCGAGAAATAAAGCACCACATTCGCCTGTACACTTATATATCTGGATTGACATCAGAAGCTCACGCATACGTATGCCGGAACTAATAATGCAGTATATATTCTCGGTATACTAGTCAGTAATGCATGTATCTAACAAGTGTTTAATGTAATGAAAGCGTCAGATGACAATAAAAAGAATGTCAACAAAAATGACCTGTAAATTTTTCCATAAGATGGTTGTGGAGAGTAGGGCTTTTCTTCAGCAGCGAAGAACTCCAAAAAATATGAATAATTTGGCAGCGTTTATAATCACTAATTTACATTATAATCTGGAAGCAAACTTAATTTGTGGAAAAAGCATTGCATTTAATGATTTTTAAGTCAAAGTGTCCTCCTTTCTGATTTTACAAATCTGGCAATCCTAGGTAGTATAGATGTTTTGAGTATTTCGTAGAATTCACGATGTTACCTAGATCGAGTGTTACAACCTTCAAATAGTGTTTTGGCTAAGCGTTATTTGAAAAGAAGCAAAGGAATCATTGTATTTAAAATAATCTGAAAATAGCGTTAAAAACTACAGAAATTACACTGTAATTGAATTGAATGAAAATTACAGAAAAAGACATTTTTCTAAAACACTGCCACCAGCAACCATACTAGTAACCTTCCACGGCTTCTGGAAACCGTCGTAGACGTTGATCCCTATCCGACAACTATTCTGACAGTGAGTATAACCATTTGCAATTGTCGTAGCCATTTTTCACAGGGACAAATTAATGTTTGAAAACTTCCTCGTTATTCTAGTACTCAGAAAACGTCACACCTCCAGACGATGGTCCTTGTTGGCAGATGTCAACTCAAGTGACAAACATGAGCCCAACTTTTTTTTTTTTTTTTTTGGTTACCGATAGCTCAGAACTGTCGAACGACACCTGAACCAAATGCATTGCCGAGGTATTCATCGCGACTAGATGCCCTGGTTTGAACTGTGTGCTCTTCACAATTGTGAACTTTCACACAGTTCTGTTTCACAACAATTGTCTCCTGGTTGATTGGGTACCCACAAGCCCGTAGCCAGCCCGAAAATGTAGGGGGGGCGGTGAAAGTTAGGGGGGCCCGATCAAAAAATATTATAGTTCATTTGCAAGCCTACTGTGAAAAGTTTAGAGGGAACCAGTAAAAAGTTAGGAGGGGGTGGTCCCCCTAGACCTCCTGGATACGGGCCTGGTACCCCAGCCTGTTTTCTGAACACATACAGTGTTTGTGACTTAGTAGGCATGATCTTAGTCCATCCATTGGTTACTTTCCAGAAGGTGATTCCCCACCAGACGTACCATTGGACATTTCAATCGCACCGACCCAATATAACTCCTTGCTTTGGCTTTTTGGAATGTCCAGATCTCAAAGTTTTCACAATGATTGACTACTTATGGTCAGTCTGGGCCTCACATTCCGGAGCAGATTTTCTTCCCATCCTCATTGATGGGATTAAGTGCTGCACTCTACACTATTCCACTGAAAACAATTCATAAGTTACATTCTATAATGAATCAAAGTTCTTCTGCAACTTTACGATGGTCCCACGTCGTGTCAATGAAGTAAGTGACTTTTTTTTTTTTTTTTTTTTAGATATTTCCATTACTTCATAACCATGTGTATCTATATTTACTTTCACAGTGCATGAAAGTAATAATAATAAGCTTATATTTATACTTTTCGCCGTAAATAGCCATTAATAGGAACAAATAAGTCACAGCGTACACCCCGTGAAAGAGTTTGGTTTGTTTTTTCGTAAACCCAAAAACTCTTTAACAAGGTAAATTTTACCAAGCCCAGACTTAAATATACCATTTTACCTCAAATTGAAAGTGCCATATTTAAACATGAATGAATAGAAAAAACATTTAATTTCATTTTAACGTTGTGTTCCATGGACAAGTAAGTATTTTTGCATCCTGAGTGTTATACTGACCCGCTCATCTCAGCAACACTGTTAGTAGTATATCAAACAAAGATTATATCCACAATTATTCCCATAGGAATTCATGAAGAAGAGATTTTTGATTATCCATATCCGAAGATCGACTGGACGGATCACTTCAATCTGTAAGTCCGAGTGGCCCGGCGTAGCGTAGTCGCTAACGTTTTCGTCTTTGGTGCAAGCGGTCCCGGGTTCGATTCACGATAGGGACACTTGGTCGAAAAAGTGTAAAAGCTGAGCCGAGTGTAAAATACATTCTGAGTAAAGTTTTCCTGGGTTTTCCTCATTCATCACCAAGCAAATGCTAGCATGGTATCTAACATAGAAGTCCCAGGCTGCTTCCATCCTTCCCCTTCCTCCAGGGACGTCATCCCTCACACGTGACGGGATAACATGGCCATGGATGCTGAATGCTTAGAAATCTAATTACTAATCCTAATCCTAACGAATCTAACTCCTAACTTGTGAGTGTCTATTTCCTGACCAAAATTGATGATGATCCGTCAAGTAATTCTTAAGATTTTGCAAATACGCACATACAGGGTGTCCCAGAAGGAAAAGGCAATACTTTGGGAAATGGTAATATGAGTGATTCTAAGCAAAAAAGCTAATATGAACATATGTCCTAATCTCAACGGTTTAAGAGCTACATGTTGTGAACCATTTTTTACATTATATTACGTATTGCTCACCCTGTAGTTATTCTACAGAGGTGCCACATAGCCAATTTGAAAGGTGATGGAATGACCTTTCCAAACGATATGCAATAATGTGGCAGTGGTATATTTGGAAGAGAAGTTATTGAGGGATATTTGGAATCAGTGTTGTCATCCAATTTCTCTAAATAATCTTAACTCTCTCAAATTTCCCTCAATAGCTTACCTTCCAAAGACAACACTGCCACATGCTGCATACCGTTGGAAAGGTCATTCTATCACCATTCAAATCCGCTATGTCTTACCTCTGTAAAATAGTTACAGAGTGAACAATACGCAATAAAGTTAAAAATGGTTCCCAACCTGTAGCTCTCAAACCATTGAGATTAGGACCTATGTTCATATGAACTTTTTTGCTTAGAATCACTCATACTACCATTTTTCAAAATATTGCCCCTTCCTCCTGGGACACCCTGTAGGCCTATATAAAGGAGTTTTCGGTTTTAAAAAAAGGGGCCGCCATGGCTCAGTGGTAGAGCGTTCACCTCTGGTTTCTGGGGTCCCGGGTTCGATCCCAGCCCCCACCAAGTGAACTTTGTGCGTGGGTTTCCTCGGGGTTCTCCCGTTTCCTCCCACTTTCTTCATTCCACCATTTCACTCATTACTCATAATCACCGTCTCCTTTAGCCTAATCGGCATAACCACGGGACGTAAAACTCAAAGATTTCATTTCATTTTTTCGGTTTAAAAAAAGTTAGAATAGAATCGACGTATCATTATTAAAATGTTATGATTTCATTTTAAAAATAAACAATAAAATCTTAGTTTCGAAAGCCAGAATTTGTTTTAGGACCTATAATGAGTCTTGTTGTGAATTCTATATTCTGTAGCTGTGTCATTCTTCTGTTGTCACTCAAAGGCTACGCGAATGGAAAAACATATTTTAAAACCGAAGTCCATCACTTTCCATTACCGTGTCATTGTTTTGTTTACACACACAAAAAGAAGACGACGAAGAAGAAATACGAATTGCTATTGTATGAGAATGATTATTATTAATAAGAGAGGACTTCCTCCCATTACACATGCAGAGCCTTACTTACCTCAAACTCATTCGCAATGAAGCGGGAATCCCACAGGTCACAATTGCCTGTGATTGGTTGGAGGCATGTAATGAACTAAAAGCCTTGAAAGAATCCTATACATTCGGTGTTACATACGTTCCGCAGGCAGTTGTAAGCAGTGTTTTGTTTGTGATTGTCGGAGAATCCAGTTCCTTTCTTACCCATTCACGTTGGTAAGTACTTTACAACTAGTTTCGTACAAGGCTATTAGTCTTACATAATATTTCAACGTAATGAAGCAATGCGTCTGGAGTCACTAAGTTGTTTTGTTATCGGAAAGTTTAACGTGATCATTTTAGGACCGCAGTGAAGTTCATTACACTTTTCTACTTTTAGATTCCCTGAAACGTAAGATATATTTCCATATTTTTAGTGGTTTGCATACACTATGCTTGCCAGATGTCTCGGTTTGACCGGGACAGTCCCGGTTTTGAGGCCAGTTTCGTGTTTAGTCCCAGTAAGACGGAGAAATTTAGTTTCTAGTCGCACGAGTTACTTAACAATTTCTAACGCCTTTTCACACTGGCGTCTCTGGCATGTAAAATTTAGGGGGGGGGGGATATCAAAGAAAGTGATTTAAATGGTAGTACCTAGCCCAACCTACTATCTTCGATTTCATTTGTCACCTTTCTGCTTAACTTCACGGACCCCCTAAGGTATATCAAGAAGTGTTATAATCGTTTCACAGCCTGAATATTATATTCCAAATAAATATAATTATTATTTATATATTATTATATCGTTAGTAAATAAATTAAAATAAAATAAAATATTGAATATTTTGCACTACAAAATATTTTTTGGGAGACGCGTCCCCCTCGTCCCCCCGCCAGAGACGCCCATGCTTTTCCATAGAGAAGTTCATGGAAGAGTCAACAGTAAGAGAACTAATGGTCTGCAAAATGAACTTTGCAATGACTTGCAGTGAAATCTTTGATAAACAAGAATTTTACGAATGATCCAAAGAAATGGATCAAAAGATTGTGATCTTGGTCAAGAATTAGTTTTTGGATCAAGGGCCACAAAATCTTTGAACGGCCCCTAAATCGAGTTTTCGTATTATCTACGGAATAAACACATCATACTGAGTTAAGTGATAGTTTGGGTTTAGCTACACTATATGCAGTTCTCCAGATATAAGGCGTACAAGAAAAGATTTGATTTAAATATATTGAATCTTGGATCAGGAGCCACAAAATTTTTGAACAGTCCCTAAATCCAGTATTTTGTACTAAATGAGTACATCATACTGAGTTAAGTGATAGTTTGAATTTGGCTACACTGTATGTAGTTCTCCAGATATAAGGGGTGCGAGAAAATTTTTAAATGAAATATGTTGGATCTTTTGATCCAATAAATAATAATAGGTGCTCTTTGAGAAAAGTTCATTCAAATAAAAGGTATAAGCCTGAATAGTGTGTGTAATGCTTCTTTTCCTCCTTGTTTTGCGGATATTAAACAAATTAGTTGTTAAATTTTATCTTGCTAAAAAAAAATCTTTTATTTGTACATATTTTAGCAGAAACAAGTCTTGAGAGAAATTAAACTGCTTAAGAAAAAATCTTTAAGTTTTACGTCCCACGTTATGCCGGCTAGGCTAAAGGAGACGGTGATGATGATAAATAAATGGATGGTAGAATGAAGAAAGTGCGAGGAAAGGAAGAACTCCGAGAAAACCCACGCACACGGTGTTTGTCCATCATAAAGCTCACTTGGCGCGAGCTAGAATCAAACCAAGAACCTAAAGCACAAGAGGTGAACGGTCTACCTCCCGGTGGGGGCACTCGGTCGAAAAAGTGTAAAATGCTTTTTCAGGCCAGCCACCCTGAATGAGGTTTTCCTGGGTTTTCCTCATTCTCATCAGGCAAATGCTGGGGTGGTACCTAACTTATGGGTTCCAGGCAGATTCCTTCCATCCCCAATCCTTTATTCCTTCCCTTTCCCCGGATAGTGTGCTCGCCGAGGGACGTCATCCCTCATATACGTGAAGGGCTAAATGGCCATAGATGCCGAAAGCCCAGAAATCTAATTTCTAATGCCCTACCACTGAACCACCGAGACCCCGAACTGCTTGAGAAATTAGAATACCAAACTTACATACTGCGCTGCAAATTCTGAGACTAAAATGCCTCAAAGTGATTTCTGCATTATTATTATTATTATTATTATTATTATTATTATTATTATTATTATTATTATTATTATTATTATTATTATTATTATTATTATTATTAGGTACTACAAAACAAAATAGTCTTTGTTCATAGTAATATTTATGCAGTGTAAATTGGTTTCAATTCTGAGTGGTGTATAGGAATAAATCTTAGAATTGTGAAAAACGTGCATTATGAATGAGATATGATGTTATTGCTCTTTACTTAGAATTTTAGTACGTAACGGTGCCTCAGTGGTAGAGCGCTCACCTCGAACGTTTGAGGTTCCGGTTTCGGTTCCTGCTTGGGACAAATGAGCTTTGTGGTAGACAAACGTCGTATACATGGTTTTTCTTAAAGTTTTCCTGTTCCTTCTCAATTTTTCATTCCACCACTTCATTTATTCTCATCATTACAGTCTTCCTTAGTATTTCCTCTCAGCATAATCGTGAAACGTTAGGCTAACAAAAAGAAGTTAATAAAATTAAAAGGCAATGAAAAATACGAAATATTTAGAGAGTAAGTTATTAGCAGGTTTCAAAACACTATTGTGTAAACAAATTATTGCTTTCAAAATCTTTTCGTGTATATTTAATAGCATTTAATATACATTACCTGGCTTTTCCACGTTTTTAATATTCTTCCGGGTCTTTTTCACTTTTTTTTTTTTTTTTTTTTTTGAGTGGGACGAATTTAGCGCAGACCCATAAAATTTATCATCCAGCTTGAAAAGTTTACTAAGTAAGCCATATCTATATATTAATAGCGGAATCTGTGAACAAAAAACTTCAGATCCAAATTGAAAGTGATTATGTTTGTGACTCCTAATCTGTTGAACCACCCGACCGATCTCGATCAAACTTTCAACATAGATAAAGTTCGGATCTGGGATGTTTTCATCATTTTACTCTGATAACACAATGTAAGGGAGGGAAAGGGGGACATATATGTAAAAAATAAATAAATAAATAAAAGTGACTGTCTTTGTTACTTCATCACGTTTAAACTTCCCGACCGATCTTAACCAAATTATCAACATAGATGAGGTTCGGACCTGGGGTGGTTTTTATCATATCCCTTTGACGGCAGAACTTAGGGTAGGAGGAGAGGAGGGGAGAGATATATAAAAATAAATAAAACTTAATAACTTTTGAACCACCTGACCGACCTCGATCAAATTTTCAACATAGATGACGTTCGAGCCTGTTAAGTTTTTAAAAAGATATTTTCACTTTAACGGTAGAACCTAGGGAGGGGAAGGAGAGATTTATATATAAAAATAAATAGAACTTAACTCTTGAACCACTCAACAGATCTCGATCAAATTTTTAACATATATGACATTCAGGCCTGGGATAATTTCTATCATGCCGCAACATGGAGAGGGGAGAGGAATATATAAAAATCACAGAAAGTCACCAATATCAAAGAACGCTTTTAGTGATAGTAAAAACGGAACATCTTACTATTTTCCCCTAATTTAACCCAGCAAAATTCGGGTGCGTCTTAGATTCGAGGACGTCTTAAATTCGGGTAATTATCGAGAAATTCTTAATTAAAGATATTATTAACGTGTTATTAAAACTACTTTGGTAGCCATAAGTATTTTTAATTTTGTATCATATTCAATCATTCAGACAACAATAGTGTCCCGCGCTTGCGCAGAACGTGCGGGTTTGCTAATTAGCAGGCCCTGAAACTTTTTTTTTTTGTTACATTCGACCCTGGAAATGTTTCTTCCACATTTCTCAATTTTCAGCTTCCTCTTTTAACTCCCAATACTTTCTTCTCTTTTTAAAATCATTGATCAGTTCTTCTTCTTCCTACTCCACGCTTTCCTTCTAACTTTCTTTCTATGGCTGTATGAAGACTATTTCTTCGCAACACGTGTCCAATCCAATTGACCTTCCTACGAAGGATGCTGACGTAAAACGTCATCTTCCTCCTATTCGTTTAAATACATCTTTTGTTACTTTCTCTGTCCATTTTATCTTCTCCATCTTCCTCTAACACCACATTTCGAAGCTCTCCAAATATTTCTTCTCTAACTTCCGTAATGTCTAAGTCTCTGAACCATACAGTCTAGTGCTCCAGATATAGCACTTGAGCAACTTCTTCCTAAGTCCAATGCTTCTTTCGCTATGGCAATTCTTGACCTGATCTCTTTGGTGCGGAAGCGTCTCTCGTCAAAATACTTCCCAGATACTTGAAATTATTGACCTCTTCAAATTCTCTTTGTTCTATTCTGACCCATAAGAGCGCGTTTCACGGCATATTCTCATCGCTTTCGAGTTTTCGATGTTGCTTTCCATTCCATATAGTTTTCCAATATACCGGAAACAAGTTATTAAATCTATTATTAGATTTAATTTTCTGGAACTGTGTTGTTTTCATAACCAGAAATCTAAAAGGTCAGTTTATTATATTACAATAGTATTGAACTTTAAAATTTCTACAGTACGGTATGCGAAAATTTTCATACACAAATATTAGTTAATTCGCAGCAATTTCTTAAAAAAATATTTACCTAGATACAACTAGTTTATGCTACGCTCTTAGAAAACAAGCAATCTATGTACTTTGTAAATAAAAATGAAAGTGATTATCTTCGTGATTATAACTCTTGAACCACCCGACTGATCTCGATCAAAATGTCAACATAGTTGAGGTTCGGGCCTGGAAGTATTTTTTTATTTTACTTTGACGGCAGAACTTACGAGAGGGAAGAGGGGAGATATATAAAAATAAATAAAACTTAATAACTCTTGAATCACGCTACCAATCGCTATCAAATTTGTCACATAGATGACGTTTGGGCTTGGAATGGCTTTTATCATTTCACTTTGAGAATGCAACTTAGGGGAGGGCAGGGGCGATATATAGCCGGATTTAGGGGGTCTAAAGGTGCACTTACACCACCACCCCCTTCGTTGTAAATATACACTATTTAAAATGAGAAGTATTTTGTTAGTAGTAGGGATAGACCGTGTAGCCTAAATGTTGAAGTGGAAAATGAAGTAGGCGAGGATGATAAAGGATTTAGTATTCTTCGGGATGAGTTTGAAAAGGCTATATCCGAGATTAGGAATGGAAAGGCAACAGGAATAGATAACATTCCAATTGAATTCATTAAAAATATAGGAGACAAGGGAAAGAAAGAATTGTGGTGACTATGCAGTGAAATATATGAAACAGGAGAATGGCCAAGAGATTTTCTGAAAACGATCATGATACCGATGGCTAAGAAATCGAACCCAAAGAGATGTGAGGATTATAGAACTATTAGTCTCATATCTCATGCAGCTAAAATTCTGCTCCGAATACTGAACAGAAGGTTATATGGAAGAACAAATAAAGATGTTGAGGAAGAGCAGTTCGGGTTCAGAAGAGGCAAGGGCACTGGAGATGCTATTGGATTATTAAGGGTGATCGGTGAAAGGTTTATAGAAAAAGGGAAAGAGGTGTATGTTGTATTTATTGATCTAGAAAAGGCTTTTGACCGCGTGAATTGGGAATTGTTGTTGGGAGTTCTAACAAAGATAGGGTTGGAATGGAAAGATAGAAGACTCATAAGAAACTTATACATGAACCAACAAGTAAGTGTTAGGATAGGGGAAGAACTGACGGAAGAGAGTGCAATTGGAAGGGGAGTTCGACAAGGATGCTGCCTCTCGCCAACACTATTTAATGTCTATCTAGAAGAAATAGTGAAAAAAGAGCCTACATGATGATGATGGCATTTCGGTAGGAGTTAGAATGATTAGATGTATAAGATTTGCAGACGATATGGCGCTTGTTGCAGAATCTGAAAAGAAAATCAATAAAATGTTAGAAAAAATGAGAAAGGGCTTTGAGGAATATGGGATGAAAATAAATGTTAGAAAGACAAAAGCCACGGTGATTGGAACGAAGGGGTCTGTGTCAAATATAAAAGTAGGAGGGGAGAAAATAGAACAAGTGAATAGTTTTCGATATCTGGGTAGTGTTCTTAGTAATGACATGAAATGCGAACGTGAAATAAAAGCAAGGATAGGAATGGCGAAAGAAGCCTTTAAAAGAAAGAAAAGTCTGTTTTGTGGGACCTTGGACAAAGAGTTGAGAAAAAGACTCATAAAATGCTTCGTGTGGAGTGTTGTACTGTATGGGGCGGAAACGTGGACATTACGTAAAGGTGACGAAAATCGACTGGAAGCCTTCGAAATGTGGGTGTGGAGAAGAATGGAAAGAATTAGTTGGGTCGAGCGGAAAACGAATGAGAGAGTGTTAGAAATGGTGGGTGAGAAAAGAACACTTTTAGACATTATTAGGAAGAGGAAGAGAAACTAGTTGGGACATTGCCTAAGAAGATATTGTATCATGAGGGACGTTCTAGAGGGTATGGTAGCGGGAAAGAGAGGGAGGGGGCGAAGGAGACTACAATTAATGGATGATATTAAAACAGAAAGATCATACGCGAAGACGAAAAGGTTAGCGGAGGACCGTGGAGCATGGAAGCTTCTCAGCTGCAGCAAGTGACCTGCCAATAAAGGCAGAATACCTATGATGATGATGATGATGATGAAAATGAGAAGCGAGCAGTGAAAATAGCAACACTTTCCGAAACTTTCTGCCATAATATTTCCGTTTGGGGCTTAAAAGAAAGCAGAACTTCGTAAAAGCAAAAGTTTAAGTCGATTTTCTAAAGATATAAGGAAAAGGATTCACCAAGCAAAACAATATAACATTGTCAAGTAGGGAAGAAAACACAACGCAGGAGAAGAGAACATTTTTTCCTGCATAATACTTGCAACCCTCCGTTCTGCAAAACACTTTCCTCCGTCCTATGCATCAGTGTTGTCAGGGGTAAAGAATATTGTCACATGTCACTTTGAAGAGTTTCAGTGTGATTGGTTATTTTGGTAGTTATTGGTGCACTCCCCATCAGACAATCCTGGATCCGACCCTGTATATATAAATAAACTAGGGATGCGCACGAGACGAGTCGAAACAGAATTTTCCTGACAAAATTCGAGTCGAGACATAACTCTTCCAATAGAGAAATATATATTTTTCGAGTCGAGACATCATTTCTACAGCACATTTTCGAGACGAGACAGCCTCAAATCTTGTTTCGTGCGCATCCCTAAAATAAGCAAATAAAAATGAAAGTGACTACCTTTATGGCTTAATAACTCTTGAACCACCCCGACCGATTTGGATCAAATTTTCAATATAGGTAAAGTTCGGGCCTGAGCTAGATTTCATCATTTCACTTTGACAGTGCCCCTTAGGAGAGGGTAGATTGAGATATTTAAAAAATGATCGAAAATGACCGATATTAGTATCAAATCTATAGTTTTAGGGGTCACTGAGATGAACAGTGACAATTCCGGTGCCGTTTAAATCCAAATTCAGCCCCGCAACTTGGGGGAGGGGGAAGGGAGGGATATATAAAAATGATCGAAAATGACCGATATTAGTGTCGAGTCCATAGTTTTCGGGTTCGTTGAGTCAAACAATGACACTTCCGAACCAGTTGAAATTCGAATTCATCCCTTAATTCAGAAAATGAAACATTTTTCCCGTGCGAAGAAAGTGTATTCTGCTAGTAGACCTAATACTTGACAACCTTTTTTGTTCTTTTTAGGTATGTAGTAAATAAATAAATACTATATTGAAGGAGAATAAAAATCAACAGTTATTATTGACATGCGACATGGATTTTAGCAGCATAAAAAAAATCGATTATCTCAAAAACTACTCATGAGTATTAAATCCTCGAGCATGTCATTTCAGCTCGATGTGATCCGTTGATTTTGGATAATGTCACACTTAAACTAAAAAAGTTTAAGAGATCGTCATAATTTTGGGCTCATTAAAGGACACTGTGAACTGTCTGTCATTTTGCTAGCTTTCTAAGGGAAAAGTTTGAGTAGTGTACATACAGTTCAGTATTCGTTTTGCCTCGTGTGTGGTTCTCTAACAGTATCAAGGAAGGCACGGAGGCTCAGTTGTGGAGATCTTACCTCTGGTGCGTGCGGTCCCTGGTTCGCTCCTTGGGAAAGTAAGTTAGTACTCCCGTTTCCTCCCACTTCCTCATTCCACCAATTATTTCATCATCAGTCATTTGCTTTAATCATCGTCTCCTTTAGCCTAAAGTAGGGATGGCCACAAAGCTCCGGTTCCGGCAGAACCGGTTCTGCGAGGAACCGGTTTTCAGAACCGGTTCTGGAACCGGTTCCAGATCTGGATCTGAAAACCCGGTTCCAGAACCGGACCTGAGGAACCGGTTCCAGATCTGGATCCGAAAACCCGGTTCCAAAACCGGATCTGAGGAACCCGTTCCAGATCTGGATCCGAAAACCCGGTTCCAGAACCGGATCTTAGGAACCGGTTCCAGACCTGGATCCGAAAACCCGGTTCCGGAACCGGATCTTCTAGAACCGGATCCGTTCAGACCCGAAAACCGGTTCCACCAGGAACCGGTTCTGGCCATCCCTAGCCTAAACGGCATAAACGTGAAACGTTAAACTGAAAGCTTTCATTTCATTTCATTTCGAACAGCATCAAGTTTAAGTTTACAAAACCTTCCTTTTTTCACTTTTCCCGAAAACTACGCATGAAGGTTTATACTCTTCCATATATACTATCATTTTGTTTGGCGCAATAAGACGTATCAATTAGTGTATGTCTCATCTTTGGACATTTTTTTCGTTAAACGCTAGTAACAGGACCTCTGTAATGTAAAATTTCTTTAAGAGGTCTTATCACTGCGAAATTAAAATACCGCTAATTTTACAGTAATTATGTGATATCTTTAAATGAACAAAATATAATCAAAATGTGGAACAAGATCGCCCTAGACAATATTATTTTGCATGAGGTACCGTTATCACGAGTCCCCTAGTAGCTTTACGTTTGCAGCCATTTAGAAACGCGAAAATAAATGCCCGATTTTCTAAATCGCTAGAAATCGAAAGCAGGTGAGTGAGTCATGATAACGGTATTTCATGTAAAATAATATTGCCTATTGTTCCACATTTTCATTATCTTTTATCTATTTGAAGATATCACATAATTACTGTAAAATTAGCGGTATTTTAATTTCGCTGTGATGGGGCCTCTTAATAACGTCTGTGCTTCGCTGTATCTTTTAAATTTCTGCGTTGATTTCTTTAATTGCCAATATTCAGAAATTATGTTCTCTTTTCATTTTACTTTTGGCCTCTCTTGTCTGATCAAATTCCAAAACCCCAAAATTGTAGGGGTTAAAATAGAAAAAAAATCTAAAATTTTATTTTTTTGGTTTCACCTAACTGGTTTTTAATTCCCAAATCCCGCATAGACTCACACAGACTTCTTCGCTATTGACCCCGTCACCGGAAACTTCACAATGCGTATGCAGATTATTTTTGGTAGACAAGTTGTTTATTTATTTACTTTCAAGCCACGGTAGGAGAAAAGAAAGTATGGTGACCGTAAAAAATATGGAATTCTAGGTAATAACGGGTTTACTTGATTCAATGCCCTAGGTATCACAAATGAGATTTTTTTCTGGATGTATTCTGTCTGTTCTTCTCGATGTCTGTTCAGTCACTTAGAGGCCATTCCGTTCAATGTATCGAGACCAAATTTTAATATTGAGATTTTTTTTTCATAAGATTCGCTAAGAGAGGCTTTCGAATTTTTTTCCTATTCCGAAATACAAAACGTTACTGAATAATAAAATTAAAAAGAAAAAATGATATTTTCTCGCTGACGGTTTTCATAAATAAATCCATATTCTATTAACAGCTGGACCCCCAAACTTCCTAATTAAACAGAGATCTGTACACTTTAACAATAAAACTATCCTTGTTTAACAGGGAAATGATTGATGGATGTAGCATGGAAATTTGATACTACACTTCACCTGTAGTACTCTTTCTCTTATAAAAACAATTTTGTTCTATCATTTTTCTCTGAAAATATAGGTGGAAATATTTCATAATTACTTATCGTATTCTCGGGTACAGAATAACATCCGTTCAATACTACATAGACGTACTGGCTTATAGTATTGGACTCCCCCGAACAAAAATTTCTGGATGCGCGCTTGATATTATGGTATAAGTGATTATTTTTTGAAAGGAAAAATCCGGAATGGGTAATTTCTTCTCGCATGAATTTCTTAAAACGACTTTGATTTTGATCATTAGCAACCATAGACCTACAGCATAGCCTAGGGAAATTATATCTTAAAATCCACAAAGGGTAGTGTACTGTTGGGCATGAGTTTTTGGGATTTTTTTTTTTCTTGAGAACTTCTCAGGTGATAACGTGAACATCTCGTACAATATGGATTAAGTGATTTTCCAGTTTCAAAAATTCACAAAGGACAATTTATTCATGAAAGTGAATTTTCTCATTGAAGGCAGGTTCCAGTCCAAATTTTGTTTCTATCTATAGTAGTATGGCCTTTATGTTTATGACTGAATCAATTTTACTCTATTATAGGGTAACTGGCTACAATAACGCCAGGGATGCAATAACGCCGTTTGTTTTTCAACAGTTTATAGCACAGAAACTAAAAACATGATAGCACTCTACAATGTGTCATGCATAGGAGGCACATCTGTTTTCGCGCGTGAGTTGATTTCCTGTGGTGTAATGTGTGTGTTGTGTAGTTTTTGTTTTATCAATTCAGACCAGAAAATTGAGAACAGAAAACATAAGTAAAGTTTTTGAAGTCCTTTATATTAATATCACTATAGGTGCGTAATGTGTAGGAATTTAAACGATATTATTTTTATAAAACACAGTAGTCAATTACGAGTATACCGACTGTTTACATGAGTCAATGTGTTAGTACAAGGCAGTGGAACGATGGTATGTTCATTGTGTTGTGTGGCTGCAATAACGTCGAACGCGATGGATGCAATGGCGTTACTGTCTGGGTTAAGGCTGCCACAACTCAGAATGCAATATCTGCTTTTCAAGCTACTGGCATATACTCATTCAATCCTTTAGTACTTGCAGAAACAACTTTTGCACAAAGTACCATCTCTTCAGTTTCCGACACAAGCTTCTACTGGACTGCATTGGACAACAATAACCAGACATCCACTGAATATATCAACAGTCCCCAGCAGTGGCGGCGCAACGCAAACTGGGGCCTGGGGCCACTGAAGTAGATCGGAGCCCTTTTCGAAAAATCATGATTATACATTTCTATTTTTGACATTCATTTGTGTAATCATTCTTTCTGTTTACTCTTCCCCCTTTCCCGTTGGTATGTGCGTTTAAACCAACTTGATCTGGAATATAGTAAATAAATGGGGGCGACATTCAACATCCCTGTTTTTTTAGTGCTTAAAACCGTCTTCAGGCTGGTATTTAAAAATAAAACTGGACCAGACTATCATTGCATATTTTTTTTTCTTTTTTATTCATTTTTAAACAAAGGATGATACAAAAAAGAATTATAGATACCAATGTAACGGAAAGTACAACTCACAATAGAAATAACATAATCTTAAGAACAAAGAAAAAGTAACAACAAAGAATCCTGAATTTATTCTACACCTATACTATCTGAGTTTCAACGCATACTGTAATTAGATTGAATAGTGGAAGTAATGCTCCTAATAATAGCCCTGCATTTAGAGACAAATGTATGTACAAAACGTAACAATGAGCTGATATTTAAAAAAATGCAAATAAAAATATAACCAATGTGATTCCTTAATGTAAACTCTATCTTTTTTTTAGAATTTTCTTGTTCGGTTCTCGCCTTTTGGTTCAATTTTTCATATGGTTAAGTTTATTCATGGTTTCTCACTTGTCTGAGTTTCCGCTACATGGGTTTTATTTGATTAGATTTTTTCTCCTACAATTAGCCCCATTCACTTTAATTTTCGGTTTCTCTCCAGTGATCATACACGATGCTTAAACATTTTTTAACCTAACTATTAGTAAATAATGCCAAGAATAGATTTCTCTCCTGCGTGTCTCTTTTTTACTATTGTTTATAGATTTCACACTTGTTTTATATTATTTTGTATTTAATAATTCAGTCATATTTATATTCTGTCACTTATGACTATTTCCATTACCACTTACTAACACACTTAGTATTTGAATATATGACAATAAAAGATATAGAATATATATATTTTTATATATCATAGATTAAATCATAGATTAAATATGTGAGCACAGAATTCTACTTCGGGTTGTACCATCCTATTTTTCATTACCACCTATCACCAGTCAATGGACAGATCTTGTCAGCTTTTTGTTAATTTCATTTTGCTAGCGGTTGCCAAACTCTAGTAAACTTCAAGCCCCATTGAAGATATATATTTCAGTACGCCTTGTAGGGAAGAGTCAAGTTGTTCTTTAGCTTTCTGACCACACCTTACCGAAGGATTATATCCTTACAATCTTGAAATAATGCAACGTCATCCAGGCCAAATCAGAGCAACATGCTTTTAGCCTTTCCTCGCTCTCGTCATCTAGCTGCTGTACAGAGTTGGCGATAGAACACAGGAATCCAAATCTGTCGTTCAGGTCATCCATCGGACAAGGAACGGACAAGAACGTGTCATCCAAACATTCGAGTCAAACCTAGTCCATTCGATAAATATAATAAAGATGTATTCATGCACGAAATATTAGGTGCCATGGACAACAGAGTAAGTCCCTGGGACCCATTAACCTGTTAGTATAAAGACTCGCAGTGAAATAGCTATTGTATCAACACTGTTCATTGAAAAGTCGTGGTTTATAGTGCATTCTCTTCAGCATAAAACAAGTTTTTCAAAGGTGCTATGTACTGGCGCCCATAACGGACCTGAACAGGGAAATGTAGGATGATATCATGAAAATTCCCTCCAAAAATCCCTCCAATGAACTTTGGCCTCCCTCTGGAGTGGTCCTGGGTAAAATCACATAATCCAAATGTATCTCAAAAATACTATAGGGGTTAGGAAATGGGTGTACTATGTTTGTTTTTGACAGACGGAATAGGTATGAGTGGAAAGGTTGTATACAATACGCTCTGTACATACGAAACCGAACCTATGACCCGAACTATTAAGAGAACATATTAGATAAAATATAAACGCACTACTATTTATTCTGATATCCTTTATATTTTTTTATAAATGACGCCTTTATTTTTTTATATTATCTCTTTATAGGTCAGGTCATAGGTTCGGTTTTCTATACATAGAGCGTATTGGTATACAACCTTTCCTCTCATACCTATTCCGTCTATCAAAACGAAACTTGGTTCACTCATTTCTTATCCCCTATAGTATTTTTCGAGATACATTTGGGTTGTGTGCTTTTACCCGGAGTTACTCCAGAAGGGGCCAAAGTTGATGATAGGGAATTTTGGAGGGAATTTTCCCGACATTATTCCAATTTTATCTGTTCAGGTACGTTAGGGCGCCAATACATCTGGAAAGCTTGTTTCATGCTGAAGAGAATAAACTATAAACCATGACTTTCGAATAAACAGTGTTAATGCAATAGCTATTTCACTGCGAGTCTATGATTTTGTTTATACTAACAGGGTAATGGGCCTCATGCCTGTTGTTCTGTGTGGCTGCGAAACATGGTCACTTACTCTGAGGGAAGAACATAGACTGAAAGTATTTGAGAACAAGATCCTGAGACGAATATTCGGACCCAAGAGGAACGGGAATGGGGAATGGCGGAAACTCCATAACGAGGAACTACATAATTTATATAGTCTACCCAACATTGTTAGGGTCGTCAAGTCTAGGAGGCTTAGGTGGGCGGGTCATGTAGCTAGAATGGAAGAAAGTAGAAACGCTTTCAAAGTCTTGACTGGAAGACCAGTCGGAAAACGACCATTAGGAGGCGCAGATGGGAGGACAATATTAAGATGGATCTCGCAGAGATTGGAATACAAAGTAGAAACTGGATGCAGTTAGCTAAGGATAGAAGTCAGTGGAGAGCTTTTGTGAACGCGGTATTGAACCTCCGGGTTTCATAGGCCATAGACTTAGTTAGTTAGAGTTAGTGGTAATGGGCCTCAAGGACTTACCCTGTTGTCCATGGCAACTAATTTTTTGTGCATATATCTTTGTGAGCATATCTTTGTTATGTTTATCGAATGGACTAGGTTTGATTCGGATGTCCGAATGACACGTTCATGTCTGTTCCTTTGAGTAAAATGGTCATACATTTGTTGTCTTATCTCATCTAGAATTCCATTGATAGTGCGCTTCACTTTGGCCTGTGTAGTCAGGGGTTCATTCTTTGCTTCTCCAGGCATGCAACTCCTTCTACTGTGTATACCCAGTTATGTTCCATGCTCTGCAACATCCTTCAGCTGCATATATGATTTCCTTGACCAGCTCATGTCTCCAGGTATCAATATGCCAACCAGGTTCTGTAGCTGAATAAGAGTATTGATTTAAACTCATATCCTGAGATTGAAGTCATTTTTGGATCCGATCAATATATGAGAGAAGTTCAAACTTGAAATACAGTAAAGCGATGTATTTAAACAACTGGATGCCTGCAAGAAGAAGACCAGCATCTCCTCGAGTATCAAGCATTTCAGTCGAGCTGTCACGCAGTTCTTCCAACACATCAATTACTTCATCCAATTGAATAGAAAGTGCCTTCACAGCTTCTGCTTTCGAACTCCATCTGATGTCATTTTCATGTTTCAGACCAATCTTTACGTGCTTTTGCAGCACATTCCATTGGGGAGTAGATCTAGAGAAGAATACAAACAAACGTTTCATTACTCCAAAGAAAGTGACCGCCAGAATGTTAACGTGCGCAGAATGTTAATGTACGCCATAAGGTTCAATGAATTTACAAGGAACGAAAATAGCCAATTATATTCCGTATCAAAGTTTTAACTGCAGAATATTGCCCGGCCATTGTACTCTGATTGGCCTCTGCAATCTTAATATCAAGCCTATCACATTGAAGTTTCTTCAGTAGGTATTTCAGCAGGAATACTCTCAGCAGTCTTTTCTTCGACAGAGATGAAATCAATAAATGTTTCTCGAACTTGAACAGAATCATTGTATATCAACAAATCGAATGATTTGTGACAACTATTTCCCTTGAGAACAATCAGCAGTTGAATCAAATATAATGATGAAGTATTTTGAATATTTAAGTATTTGAAGACTTGTTATTCAATAACGTCAAAAAAAAACAAGAGCAAAATTGGGTAAACCAGCTAAGCCAAAGGGTTTTGCTCGCTGAAAATTCGACTTGTGAAGGACAAAAGTAAAAAGACAGAAGGAAAACAAGTGAATCAGAGACTATAGCGTCTGCACCAAAGAGCTTTTAGTTAGCAATAGAATACTAAAGCATTATGTACGTTGATCCCTTCTTCGTACCCTTCTCTTGAACTGATAAATAAATAAATAAATAAATAAACAATATTTTAGGAAACAGGCTAGCAGACGGGGCCCCATTACTTGTATCGCAAAAATAGAATGTAAACAGCACAATATATTTCGACTTTTCTTTTATTATACTTTAATGTACATTCAGTTTTTTCTGTTAAATTTCTGAGAGGTTATTGTAGAGAGTGAAACTTTTATTTTATTCATATTTTAATTCACATACATTTTTTCCTATAAATTTCTTTAAGGGCCCCAAGAGCGTGAAACGTTTACTTTAACTAGTTTTCAACTGTATTCGGAGCTCTTTCCTTTAAATTTCTATGGCAGCCCCCAAGATATGAAACTTTTATTTTATTTATTTTTAACCTACATCCAATTTTCCTCTAAATTTCTTTGCGGATCCCCAAAAAAGTGAGGCCCGAAGTTATAGCTTGTTTAGCTTATACGGAAATTCGACACTGATTAGTTTTATTATACAGATACTCGTTGTTTCATACGATATTTGGTGTAATATTTGCGTTTAGTATTAGGGAGAGCATGGATTATAAACCTTGATAGCCCTTGTACGGCTCATTCTAACAAGGTTCTTTTGTATTATTCCTTACCTACCGTTCGGGGGCCCCCACAAAGTGGGGCCCGGGGCCGTGGCACCGCTCGCCCCGCCCTTACGCCGCCACTGGTCCCCAGCCGTCAACGTCATCTCCATGTATCCATGATCCTGTAGCTAATGCTTCGACTCAATCTTCTCACTCTACATTCTCCAGAGACAGCAATTTCACTGAACTTATTCCAACTCCAAAAATTACCAGATCTGTTCCTGGAAGGAATATTTCAAAAAAACGTCCAAGCAGTGATAGTGACTAGAAGTCTGTTTAACGAACGCCCTAACGTGAAGAATAAAGGATCAACTTTGCAAGCACGTGGACGAAAGATAGGGGGTACTTATAAAAAGAATGGCGAAGGTAAAAATTCAAAAACGGTATCGCAAAGATAGCTCCTGCTATTGTGTTACTTGCAAAGGGTACTATTACGATGATACTGGTAGAACTATTGATTGGTTGCAATGTGGAGCATGTAAGGGGTGGTATCACGAAATTTGTGATGACATATTGCCTCTTACTGAACACTGTTCTTCTTGTTCCGACTAATTGTACCTGTTCCAACGTATCTCAGTTCATTGGTTTCATGATAATATGAATAATGGTAACCTGGCGCTATTGCATCCAGGGGCGGATCCAGTGGGGGCGATCGCCCCCCCCCAGAAGAGGAAACTTTCTTATTTTATATATATAAATAAAAACCATTCCAAAGTTTGGAGCCCTTAAAAGTAGCAGTATGACAACCCCCCCCCAGAAGTCGGTCCTGGATCCGCCCCTGATTGTATCCATAGTGTATGCAATAACGCCATTTCACTTTGTGCGACATTTTTGTGTATTACTTGTACTATATATATTTTTCCAGGTTCTTTGCACTATATTGTAATCAGTGAACACCAAGCTACTAAACAATGCAACATTTATTTTTTTCCCGTCAAATATTAAAGGTTCGAAAAACTAAGAATGGTGGCGTTATTGTAGCCAGTAACCCTACAATAATATAGATAGGAAAAGAAAAAAAAACTTTCTAAACCAGTAAACACATTATAATAATTACGAACTTCCCAAAGACAATAATAAGTACAATACAAATCAATGACATATCCAGAAATATATCCAGACATATCCAGACATATCATGGAAAGCACTAATAATTGCCGTAACGAATAAAAATGCGCTTAGACACATATATGCATACACTAAGAATTATGTGCCGTCCCCGGCTAAAATGTGGGCCATGTAGTCGACCAGAGTACATCATGGGCTCTTGTGACAAAGTTTAGTATTTTATTTCAGTACACAGAGGTGGGGCGAATTGCAGGCGAGACAGATAAGAAAGAAATTACATTCTTGTAAGGTTTATTTAGTTACATAATACAGTATTGAACTACTGATGAAATTTGCTAAGAAGTGTTAACTTAAACTTGTTGACCCTATAGCATTGAAAGACTATAGTCAGCCAGATGGGTCGTGTTGAACTGGATGATGAGTGGCCAGCACATCAGTTTCACTATTTCTGGGTTTCTAGATTGGACTTCACTATCTCTTAATCCAGATAGCTCCCCAATACCTCATTATCCTGGGTCAATGTGAAGTTAACCAGAAAATTTTTGTGCTCGCAACGAGAATAGAACCAGGGACCATGCACACCGAGGTCGCGCACGCTAACAATGCGGTTAAACAGGAGCTAAATTATAATAATAAAATTTAAACACCTACTTTTCTCTCTAATGCAGGGGCGGTTTTAGGATTTTAATTTTGGGTAGGCAAGCTCCCTCGCTTTTGGATACATACACACATTTGTTTGATTAATGATAGTAGAAAATTACTTTTACAGTAGTGGTTGATTCTAATTGTTAAACAATTATCTACCATTAATATAAATAGTGGAAAATATATTTACTCTTTATTGTATCTTTTAGCGTTTATATATTTTTCAAAATATTTGGGTAGGCCCGTGCCTACCCAGCCTGCCCGCTAAAGCCGCCACTGCTCTAATGCTCTCTATTGGCGCACGCAGGTGGTAAATGCTGATGCCTATCGAGACGAAAAAGAGTTAAAATAAAATTAAGAACACTGTACATAACTTATCTCCTGAAATCTGGTGTAAGGTTAAGAATACAGTTTATGGGAAGCAAGTTTTCTTTTTTTTTTAATGTCTCTGTAAAGCTTGTTTTTCGTGACAAATTATCTATGTTAAAAAAGTCGAAACATGTCTACATAAAAAAGTCACAAATGGAACATACTACTTGAATTCGATATCACTGTACTAAAAGTGGAAGACTTGAGCCAATTCAGTGACCTGCCTACGCCATTGATACTGATTGATAATCAACTTTGTTACTTTCATTTAGGCCTACCTAACTATACAAGGTGGCCCAAAAGTAGGTATACACTCCTGCATTGATCAAGTATAACATTCTAGCTTAGAGGTTTATTTGCTTCGGCTGTTGCGAGCTTAAGACATAAGTAAAAACACATTAAGAACGGCTGTTGCGAGCTTAAGACATAAGTAAAAACACATTAAGAACAAATAATAAAGAAACTAAGTCTACCTGATGGATAGCAATAAGAAATGATATAAAATGCAATACTGTACTGTATACCTGTCCACAGTTGATATTTTATTACCTTATATAATATTGGATAACTGAGTGATCTTTTTTCTCTTTCTTTTTTCTTTCTTTCTTTCTTTCTTCGTTTTTTCTCTATTTTTACCATTTTAACTTCCTAGTGATGATAGAGGACAATAAAGTATGGCGATCGTGAACAAAAAAAAATTAATTCGAGATTTCAGCAGATTCACACATTTCATGACCTCTAAATGCCGAAAAACGGATTTTTAGATGTCTGTCCGTTCGTCCCGATGTAAAGATGTTCACTTGCCTAGAAACCATATCGTTCAACGTAACTCAACCAAATTTTATAAGATACCTTAGAGACGCTTTTTGAAAATTAGGGGTAGGATGAATATTAAAATTTTCGATTTTCTGTAAAACGGCTCTAAAATTTCGTTTATATTTCATAAATCAATGTTCCACTTACAATCCTATAATGTAGTATAAGCCATTTTTCTAGGAAAAATCCAGATGGGGTAGTATTTTCTTGGGGGGGGGGTGAGTTTTCCGGTCTGTTTTCTCAAAAACGACATAGGCAATTTTGTTCATATTTCATTAAAAAAATATTTCATTAATAACCTGGCAATTTTCAGAACTCATTTGAATCAAAAACACGTCCACCAGGGCCAGTTATTCTTGGGAGTGTTTTTTTTCCCGGATGATTTTCTCAAAAAATCGCGTAGGTGATTTTGTTCATATTCCATTAATACATGTTTCATAAACAACCTAATAGTGTAACTTCACTCTTTTGTCCTGAAAAATTCACAAGGGGTAGTTGTGAGGGTATGAACAAAACCGCCTCAGACGTTTTTGTTTATATGAAATTAATAACTCCATAATCTTACACAAATCACTAGTCACCAAAATATTTACAAAGGTGTTTTCTTTATTATTATTATTATTATTATTATTATTATTATTATTATTATTATTATTATTATTATTATTATTATTATTATTATTATTATTATTTATTCCTCAAATACGACTCATATGATTTTGTTGATATATCATAAATAAATGTTTCATAAATAACCGTAATATTTTACTTTAGGCAGAATTTTCTTCGATTCAAATTTTCCGACAACATAATTTTGTTCGTATTTCATAAATTAATGTTTCAATAATTACTGCAGCTTAATATGATTTAGTTTAACACATTGAAGGCCTGTTCGTGCATAACACGAGCGTGCTATTTTGTCCAAGCCGGCCATGCACGTGCATAGCACGATCAAGCTAATTTTATTATATAATGTCGCTTATTGCGTTCCAGACAAGCTAAAAAAATATTTTATAGTGTCGATGTAGATACCTCTGCATGCTGCTACACTTTTGTGAGCAAAAAATTAACTCCATTGTAGGCAAAAAGCGAGAACAATCAGTAGCTTTATTTGAGCGCGTAACATGTTCTAGGAGGTATGCTTACATGAGGTTTGAAAAGACAAGTAAAGACAAAATAATGCAAAATAACACAACGTGAAGGTGCCCTGAATGTAGTGTGGGCTTTGCATGCCAGAATATTTCATACTAAGGCTAAATACGCTTAAGAACTCAAAGCACGGACTTTTTTCCTATATTGAAAGTAATGTCAAACATAAACAATTATAGCTCGACTAAAGATACATCTATGGTTGCAATGTTTGTTTATAGATGTAAAGGAGGCAATGACCTTTAATTTTGATGTAATAAACACACCTATTGAGAGTATAATATTTTGTAATTCTTTAATGAAAAATATTAAAGAAATGGCCGGTTTTCTGGTGTTTTCAAAAATACCCCGGTTTTATAAGTGTTAAGAAATTAGAACGAGATAGTACAATGCTGGGGCCCGTTCCTTATATTAACATCATAAAGGCAAAGTCAAACAAATGGACTACACCATAAAGGGGTAGTTTACACTCGAGGGTGAGTTTTTTCGGACCATTTTCTCAAAAACTGTTGAGAGGATTATGTTCATATTTCATAAATAGATTATCTCCTTCGTGGCTAAGCGGTTAGCGTGCGCGCCTTTGGCGTGGGAGGCCGAGGTTCGATTCCCGGCGGAAGCTCATGTAGTTAGGATTCCACGTTAAGCTCCACGTCTCATATAGCCCTGCTGAACGGGACGTTAAACTCAAAAATCAACTCAACTCATTCATAAATAGGTATTTCACGAACAGTCCTACAGTATGATATAAATCATTTCTATTTAAAAAGAAAGTCCGTAAGGGGTGGTAGACTATACCGTTTGAGTGAGTTTTCTTCGGATGAAGGTTCCCGAAAACCCTATTACAATTTTGTATATATTTCATAAATAAATGTTTCCGTAGTAACTACAGCATGACTCGTAGTTTCATTTGAGAAATTAGTGTGGAAAAGTTTATAGTGTGGAAACCTATACCCTTATATCCTATGTTTCTGACATTTCCCCGAAAACAACAAGGAAAATTAATTATAACCATTTCGAAATAATGATTAATGTAAACATTTACTCGTTGACGTCACGAGGAACTTGTTGATGTCTATATCAACTAGTACGTCATCTGTGAGGTGCACTTGGCATTCTGTGGGAATCTCTGACCTGTATGTAAAGTAGGATGCATAAATTACAGCTACTTACACGGCTCAAACGAAGCACTTTCAACGTGTCTAAGAAGGTAGGAGGCTCTCAATTATCCTTAAGTCAGGATGACGTCATAAGGTTACAAGTGTCCTTGGCTTCTTGTCGTGGGTATTCCCTGCTAATGATCATGCTACTGACTTTTATAACAGTGGAACTCTCTCTCTCTCTCTCTCTCTCATACCAGTTACGACATAAGTGAGTTCTTGTCACTGTGTGCTTTGATATTTGTTGTGTTCACAGTCATTGCCTCATTTTTCGTTCTTTATACATATAAAACAGGCCCATAAGGTGCAAACTGTTTACTGGAGTTTACAAAGTTACTAAAACGTCTGGTAAAAAGAAATGAAATGAAATCTTTAATGCTCCACGATTGTACACTTTTTGGTTAATTGAGTCGGGTGATTAATTAAAATGATTAATTATGAAAGAATTGGCGGACTGGAAATATGGAATAAAACGGGAAAATTCCGGTAGAATGCACGAACAACGTTGAGCACAAACCAAGGTGACCAGAACTTTTACTTTCAAAAACGGGACGCATATGAATCGGCGACCGGGGGGGGGGGGGTGGTATATATCTGACTTCCACTTTGCATTTTGGGACTCAGCAGTGTTTTCAATTTACAAAATATACAAGTAAGAATGATAACACACCGTTTCTAACTTAAGTACAACCCAACAATACTTTTAACTACTTGAACACCCAGAATTCTAACTCAATTCCCACTTGAATTACAGAACACTTAATTCCCATTTGAACATTCAGAAGTTCCAGACACAGCTGAACCTTCCCAATGAGTGCTGGTACGGAAGAGTGTAGAATTTGCATTGATCATTTATATTTTGAATAATAATTACTTGACACCTAGGTCATTTTTGCTTTAAAACGGGACATTAAGGCGTCCCGTTTGAGAATCAGATAAAAACGGGACAACAATGGAAAAAGGGACTGTCCCGGCTAAAAGGGACGTCTGGTCACCTTGGCACAAACTCAAGTGATCTGAGATCAAACAAGAGATCCTCGCAGAGGTGAGCGCTCTACCACTGAGCCACCGTTCCGCTGTAAATGACTCTAATCTAAATATGTGTTCGAATACATGTTCTCATAATACAGAGTGTCCCAAAAGTAATGGTAGAAAATGAAACCACAGATTTCTGGTACCAGAACAAGCAAAAAAAAAAATTATATGACATATTTATATGACATATTTATATAGTCCGGAAATGGATAGGGGCGAAGCTAGACAGTTCCGAAAGTGGGGAAAATGAATTTCGCACCTGCCCACCGGAATAATGATAGGAGCTAGGAAATGGGTTCAGAAATACATAAAAATCATATGGGCTTGAGCTGTTAACAGCATGTTACATAACTGCGCTAGAGATTCTTCATACGTCATGTAGAAATTCGCCGAATATTTGTATTGTAAGCAACTGCAGCAACTCCCATTATCTCTGTGAGTATACCACATTCCATTGACCCTGAACAGTGTAAGAACTGTCAGGGGATGAGAGGGTAATCCCCTTCTGTAGAACTGGATGTTTTCCATAAGTTTTGAATTTCCACATGTTAATTTTCTCGGATGTACACTTCATCCTCCCCACTGTAAAACTTACTTTAATTGCCATACTGGCTCTGCGGTTAATACAACCATGCTAGGCACGTTTTGCTTTGACCGCCATTTTGCTTTCATCTATGTATCACAACTTCGTACTGTATTTTGTTTACCTTCATTGCACCGTTGCGTTACCCATGCCGGAAAGTCATTCCGTTAATCCCCAGACGATGTATGGGGAATCCCTTGCACAGTTATGTCAAACATTTGGACATACGTTTAATAGGACAAGCCGATGTGAAATTTATGTATTTCTCACCCGCTTTCCTAGCTCCGATCATTATCCCGGTAGTCAGATGTGAAGTTCCTTTCCCTCACATTCGAAGCTCCTGTTCATTTCCGGACTATATATTATATAAACTTTTTTTTACTCGTTTTGGTGCCAGGAATCTGTGGTTATATTTTTTACCATTACTTTTGGGACACCCTGTATATGGATATTCATTACTAGAATAACTGTAAGTTAATCGAGTAATGATTCAAACAATTAAACTTATTCGAGTATTTATTCGAATCATTGTTCATTGTTAGTGGCGTATTTTGTGGGCTACCGGGCCCATCGGCGGTAGCCCTACAATATTACAAACTAAAGTTGTTATAATGTAAGCTAATTTTATTGATAATTTTATATTTTAGTATCTTCTTTCAGCGATACAAGTTTCTGAGAATTGTATCGCAGTGGCGTATTTACGTTTTTTTTTCGGGAGGGACTATGCTAACTTTATTACTGGAAATGTGAAAATTCTGCAAAATATTTACTTTAAAATAGTATATAAAAATTCGAGGGGCTTAAGCCCGAAACCCCTTAAATACGCCACTGATTTATGTGTTTAGAAACATCCACTAACTTATTTACACACAGTCTGTCTCGCTTCCTTAAGAGATCTTCGATATGGCAACGTAGTAGAAACCACTTCTGAGCGTACTTATCAGCGCATTCTCCTTCGCTCCACCTCCACATATAGCGTAAGAACGGGTTACCAAGTTAACACCAGTTGCCTATAGAGTAATCGGTTTCTTGGGCATCAGCGAAATTATACGAGTAATGACAGTGCGTTTTGGAGGTCTCTGGGAATTGTCTCGGGCATCCTGCCCCTCGTTCCGTAGTGGTTTCCGTCAACGCAACAAAAATTTTGTGTTTTACATAGCTATTATAAATACTTGTTCGATTATTTACGTTTCGTTGCGAAGGCTCTTACAGACTATGCTTCTTCATTGGGCAATCGCCTATTTCAGTGTTCTCTATTACTCGCACAACTTCCATTTACCCTGATAAGTTGAGTTAGCATCTATCCAAAGCAAAGTGTAGGGACATTTCATGCAGCAAAGGAAGGTAGAAATGTACAATCGTCTTTCCATAATACCAATAATATAATATAAATATTCCTAGTGAAGAACAAATCATATTTATATACCTGATAAAAGGAAGGTGTTTTAAGCTTTTCTCTTATTTTGAGGACTATATTAACATGGAAACTAAATAATAATAATAATAATAATAATAATAATAATAATAATAATAATAATAATAATAATAATAATAATAATAATAATAATAATAATAATAATAATAATAATAATAATAATAATTATTATTATTATTATTATTATTATTATTATTATTATTATTATTATAATGCACACGTGTTACAAAGGTTAGTGGTAATCCAAACCACAAACCAATATACGCCTCTAGATCTATATATATATATATATATATATATATATATATATATATATATATATATATATATATATATATATATATATATATATATATATATATATATATATACTGTATATATATATATATAATTATTATCAACGAACTTTAAAAATTCGTTACTGAATTCTCTATCTGTGTGTCTGTCTGTCTTTCTGTCTGTCTGTTTGTTATTTGCGATTTTTTCAATTTTGAACCCTGCATTCGATAGAGCATCAAAAACTATCAGAGAAAGTGATTAAATTTTTCACGTCACTCTTACCGTTCCCGAGATATTGGCCAAAAAATGGACGACCTCCAGAGGTTTAAGGAGCCATATCTCGGGAACCGTAAGTCATAGAGAGGTGATATTGGTGTTGATCAATATATGAAAGGATGGTAAATAGTTTGGTACCAAATAGTAATTGGTGGCCACTGTCCAACTGGCCAATTATTATCGTTACCAAAATGTTTACCATACTCTTAGAGATTGATTAATACCAATATCATCACTCTATGTCTTACCGTTCCCATGATATTGGCTAAAAAATGGCCAATTTCTAGATATTTAAGGAGCCGTAGCGCAGAACCATAAGTTGTAGAGAGATGATATTGATGTTTATCAATATCTAAGAGGATGGTAAATATTTTGATTCCAAATATTAACTGGTGGCCATTGTCTAACTGGCCATTGGTTTGGTTAGTGGCTAGTTGGATAGTGGTCATCAGTTAATATCGATACGAAAATGTTTAACATTCTATTAGGGATTGATTGACACCAATATCATCTCTCTATGACTTACCGTTTCCGTGTATCATCTCTCTATGATTGGCCAAAAGATAGTTCCGATTTCAAGAGATTTAAGGAGCCAAATCTCGGGAACTGTAAGTCACACAGAGATCATATTGGAGTTGATCAATATCTAAGAGAATGGTGAACATTTTGGTAGCAAGTAGTAACCGGTGGCCATTGATTAACTGTCTATTGGCCAACTGGTCACCGTTCCCCAGATATTGGCCAAACTTTTCGAATTTCTAGATATTTAAGCAACAATATCTCGAGACTCTGTAAGTCATAGAGAGATGATATTTTGTTAATTTTTGCGAGAAAGAGAAGGTGCGGATAAAAAAAAAAAAATACTTCCACATCTAGGAACAATGACAGTTATCCTTCCAGCTTCATCTCTCCATTCTTTTTAAATTCGTTCTGACAATGATCTTGGAGTATTCTCAACTGGTTATTATATTTATTTATAGCGAGAGAGAAAGAGAGAGAGAGTAGATGGATAGATACGTATTGATATAACTCTCTTGGCAACAAACCATACAAGGTACAGAAAAACTTTTTACTAGATACCACAAGTGACATAGCACTATGGGCGGAGCTTCGGGGGGCACGGGGGCATTGCCCCCCAACTTTTTGACAAAAAAATGAGTTATTCATATTAACTACACACTCGTTTAGGAAGTATTCCATAGGTCCGAGACCGACCAAAAATTCTGCCCCCCAGCATATAATTCCTAATTCCGCCCATGCACAGCACCGTAATAAAAGGTGGTGTAACGAGATTAGGTATCATTGCGGAGATCTTGGAAACGAATTATCCGAGATAGATGGCTATCAAAAAAATATTGGAAAGACTTTAATCCAGCAATAGATCAACAGTTATTGATAACGGTATGTATCCGTTTCAAATATAAATAACCCTCATCACTACACTCATGTGATCCTAGTTCTTATTCTTGATATCTGAGCATTTGAAATTAAGAAATAAACGCTTATAGGACTATCTTGTTCTGAGAGATCGTATGTTTAACACTGTAAATGTAAGAATTTCTAAAAACAAAGATAGTTAAACTTAAATTTACTGTTCCTGGGTATAACTGGGTAAACATTACTGTTATGTCTGGGTATAACAAACGGTTCTGTGAACTGGAAATATTTTAACAGCCGGTTCCTGCGAACCGGCTGAATAGCACCACTGGTGTTCATTCCTGTCCCACTTTGGTCTGAATATTCGTCTTACAAGGTACATTCGCGAAGTGTCCTCTCGGGATTCATGTAAAACTGATTTAAATGCAAAGTTCTCCATGGCTCAATGTGTATTGTACTAATTTTAGCTGCCCATATGGGTAATCTGCATATTTATGAGTCTTCATATACCCGGAATTCAATCGTACACTACTATAACGCTCGGTCACAAAATTGTTTTTAGTTTCTTTAGATGTAACTGAACATGAATGTGGGCATATGCAAAACAAATTGGATCAAGTACTTCTTCTCTGATATGTGTTATCCACTCCGGCCGCCATCTTGGATCCACTATATTGGATTCAACTTTCGGTTTTTCAAATGGGAATAGGTGCATCTGACACATCAAATTCATATAAAATTTTCTCGGAAATTCATTGGAGTAGTGAGTTTTACGGTAGTTTGTGCCATTTGCGACATATTACATGTTAAATCCCTCTAGGCACTTCGCGAATAGACATTGCAGAGTAATATCAGTTACGCTTATGTTTTTGATGTTGACAAATCAAAACAATTTCTAACTGGAAAAGTACTGTAGGTATAAACAAACTCTCTACAACATTGGTGTCATAATCTTACAACATTTCTGTGAGTGATTGTTATTACTTCATGTTATACTATAACAAGGAAGTATTGTATTACGAACAAAATGCCTAATGTAAATCTAGATACGACCAAATTTTGGTGAAGATCTATCATACCCTATTTACGTCTGTGTGTCTGTATGTATGTACGTTCAGAAAACATTTCGTCAGCAATAAATCAAGTAAGAGATCACATATACACACCTGCACAACTTTTTAATGGTTGAATTTGGGAAGTGCCTCACATTTAACATGCAATATCTTGCAAATGGTACAAGCTACTCTAAAACTCATTACACCAATGAATTTCCGAGAAAATTGTACATGAATTTGATGTGTCACATGCACCTATTCCCATTTGAAAAACCGAAAGTTGAATCCAATATGGCGGATCAAAGATGGCGGCTGGTGTGGATAACACGTGTTAAAGAAGCAGTACTTGATTCCATTTGTTTTGCATATGCCCACATTCATGTTCAGTTACATCTAAAGAAACTAAAAGTAATTTTGTGACCAAGCGTTATAGTAGTGTATGAATTCCGGATATATGAAGGCCCATAAATATGCAAATTACCCGTATGGGCAGCTAAAATTAATACAATACACTTTGGGCCGCAGAGAACTTTGCATTTAAATCAATTGTAAACGAATCCCGAAGGAACGCTTCGCGAATGTACCTTGTTAGAATTGTATTTTTAAACACTTTCAGTTTACTTTCTTGTATCAAAAATAAGCGACCGTGTTTTTGCAGCTGTACAGTATAAGATGTATAATTATTATAGTTTATATTTTAAGCTTCAAATTATTCGACAGAATTCGCGAAGACAAAAGATTTTGCACTGAATGAAAACACAAATTCCTTGCTTTCAATTGACATTTAATTTCTTCGTAAATATGGTTTTCGTCTGTTAATATTGTTCCACTATATTTGAAAGTATGCATTTTGTCGAAAGTATTATTTGATATTCTAACGTATCTGTAATTTGCAGTGTTTAAGGTCACAACAAACTTCCATGTATTTAGTTTTCTCTGCATACATACTATACCATTTCACCTCAAACAAATTCACCTCTGGTGCATGGAGTCCTTGGTTCGATCTCAGCTTGCGCCAAGTGAGCTTTGTGGTGGACAAACACTGTGTGTGTGGATTTTCTCGTTTCCTCCCACTTTCTTCATTCCACCATTTCATTCATTTCTCATCATCACTGACTCCTTTAGCCTAACCGGCATAATTGTGGGACGAAAAACTTGAAGATTTCATTTCATTTCACCTCAAGTGAAATAAAATAAACTTTAGGGTGAATAAATTTTTGAAAATAATATAAAATACAGTATTTAAGTCTTTAGATCTGTCGAGTAGAAAGCCGTTTTGTTTCATTTTAGCGTTGTATTCCACGGACAGATTTATATTTTGTATCCTGTGCGTTATACTAACCCGCCAAAGTCATCAGCACTGCGGGTATAGTGGATCAAACAAGGATTCCCATAGGAACACTGGAGAACCAATTTTTGATAGTCAGTATCTTTGAATCAGTTCATTATGACAACTTGTATGGAGTATGCCCACTGTTCACCTTTGCATATGTAAATTGATAAGTTTATTTTATTATATTATTATTACACTTGCCAACAAAATTTTACTTTTTTTCTGTAACTGGCATGGAAACAGCTAATCTTTATGTTTTCGGTGTGCTGGTAACGAAAATGTTAATAAAAATTTAAGATTAGCTCTCGTTTTGAACTATGATAACTTTAAGTTATTGTCTATATAAGCGTATGCATATATTTACCTTGTTGTTTTTCCTCGGAAGAAAGTCACTGCAGGCACAGCCCCATTTCCTGGCTTTTGTAGTTTTCTGTTGGAGATTTCCTAATTAGCGTCCAGCAGTAACCGGCTAACATTGATGTACTCCACTTTTCCCGTATCTCAATTTCCATGTCCGAAATTTAGTAAAGAAGTCAGGATATATCAAGGAACACATTTTCTTCTTGAAAATACCATGTGTTAATGGAGTTGTCATACAAAAGTAACAATCATTCACATTTGATTGTTCTCGCCAGATTAAGGGTATAGCAAAGCCCATGAAAAATCATTTACGATTCAACCACGAATGAAGATTCGAGACACAAGGTATGCAACATACAGGAGGAGCAGCGCCGTAACTTAAAATTTTTTCGCAGGAGGGGGGGGGGCAAGCATTAATATGCGTATTTGGACTCCCTAGAAAAAGTTGTTTTTCTGGTTCTTCGGTCCCCTCTTTCCATCTTTCTCATACTCCTTATGGGCCCTGGAGCCTGTGGGAACTCCCGCACGGCAAAGTCTGCGGGTCCGTTAGCTACGCCCATTGGCCTGTTCCATACATGCCAAATTAATTAAGGGACAATATTGACAAATCTCAAAGCCTTACAAATAAATATTATTTTTAGGGCCTCTAATAGTAGACATTTTTTACTGAAATGGGCCCACGACACATTTTTGTTTTATTTACCTTTTGTGTGCTGTTTTGTTTATGCAATATAGTGAACCTGTTTGATGCTTCATTTACAGTTTCATGTTCGTATAGTATATGGAGTACGAAAATTTTGTCTTAAAATGGGCGCTTTTTGAACGGCGGGGAGCTTCCCTGGAGGGGCAGTTGTCCCCTTCCCCCCACAAGTTACTGTTCTGATGAGGAGCCCAGGATTTCACAGCCTGGTTCCGGATTTCACAGCCAAAGTACAATCTGTACTTCGTCCTAATATACGGCGTTATTAGTCTCCTTTGCACTTTCAATGTAGCCTATCCGTAAATGTAGCAAAAATTGTCAGCAGTGTTTACGCATTTGCGTGCTAATTTAATTTCAGAGAAGCTGAAATAATATAGGAAAATCAAGAGGTCCTGAAAGCAACTGCAATTGTAGAGAAAATAGTTAGTATTAAATTTCCCTTAAATCTAAATATCCCCTTTTGCGTGAATTAGGCACAACAGGAATTCCTGTTCTGCCTAAAGATCAAAAATGCGTTACAAAGTGCTGGAGGGTCATTAGACACAACAGGAATTAGGCAGAACAGGAAGACACCTCTGAAAAGGTAGGGGGACGCTTGACGTCACGCTCTTCCGCGTGCATATCTTTGCCCATTGTATTTTTTTAGAAAGTGGGGGACGCCAAAGATATTTTTGAAGTGGGGGAACGACATCCGTCCGCGATCCCCCTCACTTTTGGCTCTGGTATTACCTGACCAGCGAACGAGTGCGGGCGGCCGGTTTTGGAACTAAAATGCAAACAGCAGTGTTTCTAACCGGATTACTTGTAATCAATCACAGTTCTTTATGTCCTGTTCGTAATAAACCACTTCACGCATATGCTCAAGTCAGGGGCAGATCTACGGGGGTCGATTGGGACGATTGCCCCCAAGAATAGGATATTTTTTTATTTTAAAAATAAAACCTAAGAATTTTCACCTTTGTATTATAAATGTAAAATAAAACCTAAAATAGATAGGCCTTACTTTTTTTTTTGTTTTACGTTGCAGAAGTCAAATAATAAATTGCAAGAAATTACTTACATTGACGTTCTTGCTCAAAAAAAAAAAAAAAAAAAGTCCACCTTCAAAATCGCAGGTGGCCATTTCTGTTCTAGAAATTGCAGACAATCGCTACTTCTCCTTTTCTAAAGTTGTTTTACTTTTACTTTACTTTTTTTTTTTTTTTTTTTTTTGCAATACACTCTTACCTTGATTTGACTTCGAACGATCACCCCCCAAACATTCAGCCTGTATCCGCCCTTGGCTCAAGTTAAGACAAACAGTTTCAAAAATTATTGCATTTATTTGCAGAACATCTTAAGTAACAAGCAAAACACATCAACAACAAAAAATATAACTCCATATTAACTTGCGAACAAACTAATGAGAGACGCGTTTTACAGGTTTGCTCCTATTTTATAATGACATCGAATAAAACGTAATCAATTTTTATACAATCTTTTTAATAATTTTACATGGTACAAGCTCACTGAATTGTCAATTGTGTGTGTTGATCTTAAATTGGTAATTTCCATTCATATATCACTATTCACAATACATATGCATTATTGCAGGAATGGTTCACTACAATCACATAACTTACGGCGTTCTTTATTAAGCAGAAAGAGATTAGGCTATGCATAACATCTAAACTGCAACTTAAAAAAACCGTTGGAAACACTGCAGAGTGTTCCCCTGTCTCACCGCACTTGCCAAGAAACTGATGTAAACACAACAGCAGCGCCATCCTCCCAAAACCGCACTGCTATCCTGGTCAGGTAATACCAAAGGAAATAATGAGGATTATGATTACAATAAACCAGTATAAAATTCTTAATCACATCGCCTCCTCTAATACATTTATGATGCCTCAAACACTATGGCTGCCAGTGGACCTGGTCATCTCAATGCTGATTACGTCACATGTACTGTCAATATGAGTAAGCCTATGGATAGGGTTGCCATATGTCCGTATTTTGTACTGACTTTTTGTATTTTTAAAACCGTGTCCATGTCCGTATAGTACAAAGCATGAAATAAGAAAATGTCCGTATTTGACAGTTTTTGGAGCTACTCGAAAATTCCCGAGTCTGGAATCGCTAAAATCTTGGGCGCTGAAAATTTTATTTGGTTAAAGAAACCAAAGGAATATGTGCTTGAATGGGAAACAGTAGAAAAATCATATGAGTACATAAATTCAGTACTGGGAAACACAATACATACCTATTGATGAGATATTTTGATGATGTAACTTTAGTGAATACTGTGTTGAAGAAAATCAAACAAAAAATGAATGATGAAAGAAAGGCTCAAGAAAGAGAGAGAGAGAAAAATGAAGATTTTGTTGAGCCATCAGGAGTCTCACTATGGGTTGAAGCAAGCCAAATGTTGAAATATTCCGAATCTTGTAAAAATTTTGAAAAGGTTTTTGAATTTGCTCTTTGCCTGCCTGGCACTTCTGCTTCTGCTGAACAAACTTTTTCTCTCATAAAACATGTAGACTTCTGATAGAAATAGGCTTATGGTGGAAAAAGTTAAAGCTTTGTTTTCAAATATTCAATTAATTGCAATCTTTCTTGTTCTGAATTTTTTGACGAAATAAAGGAAAACCAGTTGTTTTTAAAGAATGTATTGTCTTCAGAAAAATATGACTGGCACTCTGCTAAAAATAGTGAATGTTCTTCACGCACATAAACAGCACTAACATAGCCTATACGAGTACAATAATAAGAAATTATTTCGAAAACCCCTATTACATTATGAATGTAATCATATAATATTTTTAGTTTTTGATTTTCTTATATAATGTTTGGTACTCCTGGTGTGATAAAGGCAAATACCAAAGTAACTAAATTAATATAAAAGAATTGTGTTCTCATTATATAACTTATATTTTAGTTACTATTTAAAAATGTATGATAGGCCTATGTTTTTTTTTTTTTTAAAAAAGTCTCATTTTTCCATCCCGGGGTTCTTTTGATCAGATTTACGTAATCTAATGGCATGATTTATTATATTTGTGTCAATAAAAAATATATATAAAAACATGTTAACTTTCAATAGTGTTTACCGAAAAAGAATGATTTTTAGGTAAGAAATATCAAAATATTTATTGTGTTTGGGCACCGTATCTTTGATGGGTCATCACATCATTGTCCGTATTTTGGATCAAAAACTTATGGCAATCCTATCTATGGATTAATTTTAACAGAACTAGCTTCAACACATGTAAACGTCGAATGACAACTGAATGAACATACGCTAATTTTACATTAGGTCGTCAGATGGCAGCACAGTGCAACATGCTCTGAATTGTATTTTATTTTCAAAGTAGAACTATCCAATAAACTACAGTAATGAACAATGTATGTTAACTGAAAATTTAAAGCAACATTTCATGACAAATGTATCACTAATTGAAATTAGTTGCAGTCTACGACAATTAATTGTAAGAATTCGTAAGAGGATTATTAGTAGTTTCTCTAGACCTCAAGAAAAAGCGTTTTCGAGATATTACACCATTGGATTTCTGAGAAAATTTGGGTATTACTGACCCCGTGGTCAGTGGTAGAATCATCTTTTTTTTGGAAGGTGCGAGATCTGTATCTTGTGCCTATTTAAGTAATACTAAATAAGTTGCGTTGAGTGTTTATTCTGATTATTACTATTACATCATCCAAGGTCCAATTGCGCCGCGGTCAATTGTCAGTGATACCATTTGCGAAATAGTAAGATTATGGCTATCGCGGATGCGTTACCCCCCCCCCCCACAGCGAACGCGACCTAGGTGGCTATTCGGTAATTTTACTTTCGCCAGAGTTATAAATCATACTGTGAGGCACTCAGAGTTTCCAGACCTAACTGCAACACCCTGATTCTCATTCATGCCAATCACGATAAATAACCTTATTGCGTTAGGCCTACCGCTCACTGGCGACGAAACAGTTGCGCAACTATCTTGTCGTTGTCGCTTACAGTCAGCAACTTCACGGCGACAAAACATTTTTGTTGCCACACCCTCGCTCACTGGCGGCGGCAACAGAAGTTGCCGGGCATTTGATATCACAATTTGGCGGGATTAGACACAATACGATGAACTTCAAAGAATATGCTATTATTTGTGCGCTAATGCTGAACTTAAGAAGAAAAAGAAATACTGGATAAATCCTATATACAGTGAGAGATTGGTGAAGGAAAAATTTTACACACTACATAGTGAATAGAACTATTTTTCTTAACATGTCCATCCACGGCGTCTGGAGAAAAATAATCTCAAAATTGGGTGGATTGAGCTTCCTCAAATTAGTACAAAAGGTCTATTAGACATTTATCCTAGAGTGGGCACCTTTAACATGGTCATAAGAGGTAGTTCTTTGTCAATTTACTCGGAATAAGCCTGCACAGATTTTCGGGTGTGTTGAAGTTCAAAGCAGGACATGAGAGTTCTGAGGATCATTTCATCGACAGTGGGGCACCCATCTAAAATGCGGAAATAAATAATTTGAAGAGATTAACAATGAGGGCAGGGGAGGGGCTCAGACGGCATTTATAACATTATTGTAACAAGATCTAAAATGTTCTTGCAATTTTTGGAAGTTAGCAAAAAATTATCCTAAATACGCCAATGCTATCAAAGTTCTGAAGGTAGCATCAGGGCCGTAAAATGTGTGTTCATACCATATGAACATGAAATTATAAATGAAGCATCAAACAGGTTCACTACATAAAACAAAAATGAGTCGTGGGCCCATTTCAGTAAAAATTGTCAACTATTAGGGGCCTAGAAATAATATTTATTCGTATGGCTTTGAGATTTGTCAACATTGTTCCATTAATTATTTTTGTATGGAACGGGCCCAGGAGCGTAACTAACGTCCCCGCAGACCTTGCCGTGCGGGAGTGCCCGCAGGCTCCGGGGTGCCAATAAAGAGTAAGAGAAAGATGGAAAGAGGGGGTCCAAGAATTAGAAAAAACATCTTTTTGTAGAGGGTCCAAATACGCGTATTAATGCTTGCCCCCCAGAAAAAATCTAAGTTACGGCGCTAGGTAGCGTGAATGAGTGACAAAAAATATCAGCATTGTATATCGTAAATAACTACAATACGAACGGGAACGATTATTCGAATCAAAATATAACAATAACAACGAAAATATAAAACGACTGCAAATAATTAACAAAACGAAACTTAGCTGCAATCCGACAAGACTGCACTATGACTGTATTTCTCAGATGTTCTGCGTATAGCCATAAAAGAAAACTTGACTTTCCTTGTTCTTTCCGCATCCTCTTCACGTTTTAAATTCGGCCATTTTTATACTGTACTAACTAACTAACTCTATGGCCTATGGAACCCGGAGATTCAGTGCCGCGTTCACAAAAGCTCTCCACTGACTTCTATCCTTAGCTAACTGCATCCAGTTTCCAATTTGTATTCCAATCTCTGCGAGATCCATCTTTATATTGTCCTCCCATCTGCGCCTAGGTCTTCCTAATCGTCGTTTTCCTATGGGTCTACCAGTCAAGACTTTGAAAGCGTTTCTACTTTCTTCCATTCTAGCTACATGACCTGCCCACCTAAGCCTCCTAGACTTGACGACCCTAACAATGTTGGGTAAACCGTATAAATTATGTAGTTCCTCGTTATGAAGCTTCCGCCATTCCCCATTCTCGTTCCTCTTGGGTCCGAATATTCTTCTCAGGATCCTGTTCTCAAATACTTTCAGTCTATGTTCTTCCCTCAGAGTAAGCGACCATGTTTCGCAACCATACAGAACAACAGGCATGATTATCGTTTTATATATTTTAAGCTTCAAATTCCTCGACAGAATTCGCGACGACAGGAGATTTTGAACCGAATAGTAACACGAATTCCCTGCTTTTAGTCGACATTTAATTTCTTCGTGAATATGATTTTCATCTGTTAATATTGATCCTAAATATTTGAAAGTATCCACTTTATCAAAAGTATTATTTAATATTTTAACGCCTCCACAATTTGCCGTATTACGGTCCCGACGCACTTCCATGTATTTAGTTTTCTCTGCATTTACTTCTAAACCCATGTCCCTGCAAGCGTTTAATAATATCTCTGCATTTATTTCTACTGTTCTCCTATCATCCCCTATTAAATTTACATCATCAGCATATGCCATAACCTGGTGAATGCCGTTCAACTCTAGGCCCTGGTTGCTATCTTTGATTTTCCTTATGGCGTATTCCAGCACAAAGTTAAATAATAATGGCGACAACGCATCTCCTTGTTTCAGGCCATTTTCGACGTGAAAGCTCGTGGACAAAAATTTTCCTACCCGGACTTTACTTTGGGATTCACTTAAACATATCTTAATTAATCTAATTAACTTTCTCGGTATTCCAAGCTCTGTAAGAACGTTGTATAATGTTTCTCTCTTAACCGAGTCGTAAGCCTTTCTAAAATCAATAAATAATTGATGTACCGGGGTATTGTATTCCCACTTCTTTTCGAGTATTTGGCGAATGGTAAATATCTGGTCGATAGTTGATCGATTTCGTCTAAATCCGCATTGATAATCTCCAATAATTTCATCTGCGTATGGGGTCAATCTTGCTAACAGAATATTTGAAAGGATTTTATAGGATGTTGACAGAAGAGAAATGCCTCCATTTTTATACTGTACAGTTGATTTATTTTTTAATATATATTTGAAGTGCAAAGAAAATTGAGAATTATAATTTTATCTCTATTTTTTCTAGTTGTGGGAATTCGATAAAAATAGTAGTTTGTAGTATGACAGCCATATGTACTTATCGAAATACCGAATTATCGAATTTACCTACCGGTGTTATTTTTTTCTTGGCTGGAAAGCTCATACTAATTTTTATATGACGCTGGGCGTTTCTCTATTTCCTCAATTAATTTTTCAATAATTAAAGACATACATGTATTCAATTGCGAACACTTCTTTTCACGCGCTACACACGGAACAAACTGTTACGTGTGTGAAAAACTTACAGAAAACATTTATTTTTTCTCTCTCTGCTTGGAGGTACCTCGGCAACTTTTCTGTCGCCGTCGCCTCAGTGAGCGGACTCCTATAAGACTCAATGCTTTTTTTTTGTAAGTGACTAGCCGTTCCGGCTAGAACCCTGTTAGAGGGTTATGCCCTCTCTTAAGGAACTGAAGAGAGGGCATAACCCTGTAACAGGGTTCTAGCCGGAACGGCAGCCAGAGCAACAAGATAGTTGCCCGACAAAATGTTGCCAGTGAGCGGTAGCCCTTACATAGATTTTTCTGTGATTAGCTAATTTTTCGGAATTTCCTTGTTTTTTTTTTTTTTTTTTTGGTGAATTTTCTTTTGTTATACACGCACCTCGTACTTTATAATAGCAGAGTTCCAATATTCTGCACGAAGCATCTTCCAAGTAGCTGTTTCTTGCTAAAATCCCCTTGCCTGGCAAGACGTCTTTCTTTTTTACCTTCCTTTAGACGTCTTTTAAGATTCCGAAACAGCAGGCGTTTATTATTTCGAAACACCAAATACGCTCGAGCCGACCTATTTAGCGCGTTTTTATTGCTTTTGTGTCTGTAGCGCATTGTGCTTAGCCACCCACAATCATGATCAGCGTATTACAAGCGTATGCAAGATCCATAAAAACGCGTTGCAAACGCATTGAATAGCCGTGCAGCAAGAAACGGAAAATTCTGACATTCTCAACTTTTCTGATAAGTTTCATCATTCCTTGATTTTTCTTTCTTTTTGCTCCTACTCTCTCACACGTACTACGCACTACTCTTCACTGAATCATCTGAAGGTTGACCGACTTTCCATCCGTCTAAGCAGACATTTAACCAGCAACTACATAACAGAAGAAAGCGACTGCAATCTATTTCAGGTGTGTCCTCGGAAAATTTAGGGAAAAGAATTGAATGACCTCAGCCGTGTTTCCAATTTGTCATTCAGTCGTTTGGTATTGACGAGTGAAGATCGTACGCTACATAGAATGGCTAAAAAGACAGAACACAGCGAAGTCCGTGAAATAAATCATTGTGGCAAGGCAACGCTTCCGCATCCAACAATTGAAAGATCTCGGCCGCAGCAACTTTTCCCACCTCTTTCGAGGGAGGTGCAGAAAAACACACATCGCCAGAAGATACACTTGAAATAGAAAGGGTCTAGATAAAAGTCAGAAAAGACAAAATTAAAAAAAAAACAACGTACAATTGACTCCTGCTGGGAACAGACTATTAGTCTGTGGCTATTTGAGAATGCGTTTCCGAAGCGTTACCCCCCCCCCGTAGCGAACGCGACCTAGGTGGCTACTCTGTAATTTTACTTTCGCCGAAGTTATAAATCATACTGTGAGACAGTTAGGGTTTCCAGGTCTTTTTTGCTTGGTCCAATGCTATAATAGCAGAGTTCCAATACTCTGCACAAAGCCTCTTCCAAGCAGCTGTTTCTTGCTGAAAATCCTCTTGCATGGCAACACGTCTTTCCTTGTTTCCCTTCCTTTAGACATCTTTGAAACAGCAGGCGATCTATTGTTCCGAAACGCACCTAATACACGCGGGATAACGTTTTCTTTGCGTTTTATTGCTTTCTCGTTTGCAGCGCAATGTGATTAGCCATCCACATTTAAATACATGGTCAGCGTATTCCAAGCGTACGCATGAGCAATAAAAACGCTTTGCGATCGCTTCAAATAGCCGCCAACTAAGTAAACAGGTGATCTTTTCGCTCTGCTACCTTTCCCCTTGCACATGTAAGACGGATTCGTTGCTTCCGAAACAAATGGGGGTGTAGTTATCTGGAGTTTTCGCATTTTGGCACGCACAGAGGTGTCATGGCTATGTTTCAATGATCAGAAGAAATATAAAACCCCTCCGATACACATGATACGAAACAGCAAACGTAGGGAAACAAAGATTGTAGCAGACCAAGTTTTCCACTTGGGAAATAAATCTCTTGATAATGTCACGTAGATGTGTTTAAACCTGTTTCGTCTGTCCTTAAAACTTTTCTGCAATTTTAATCTCATGAATTTCTCACGAGAATACTTAGGGCATATGTCTGGAATTGTACTTTCTCTTCCCAAACTAATGAGTAAACTTATTAAGAACACCAACTGATTTCAATTAACTAGAAAAACAATACTTCATATTCCAATCATTTGGTGTACATCTCTCTGTAGTTACTTTCCACAGAAATGTAGCTTTCTTCTTTTAGAAATAGCTCCTTCGTGTCACAATTGTATCTAGGTTAGAGTATGGCTATTCGAGGATGTTTGTAATTCGTTACCCCCCGCAGCGAACGCGACTTAGGTGGCTATTCGGTAATTTTACTTTCGCCAGAGTTATAAATCATGCTGTAAACCAGTCAGGGTTTCCAGGCGTTACTGCCACACCCTTATTCTCATTTATACGAATCACGAGAAATAACCCTATTGTTTTACATACATTTTTGTGTGATTAGCTCATTTTTAGGAATTTCCTAGTATTTTTGTGAATTTTCTTTTGGTATATATGCACATACTTTATAACAGCAGAGTTCCAATACTCTGCACAAAGCATCTTCCAAGCAGCTGTTTCTTGCTAAAATCCGCTTGCATGGCAACACGTCTTTCCTTTTTTTCCCTTCCTTTAGACATCTTTTACTGATTCCGAATTAGCAGGCGGTCTATTGTTTCGAAACGCACCAAATACGTTCGAGCCGACGTATTCTGTAAACCCCCTCCTGCAAAAAAAAAAAAAACTGACCGTAGCGAAAGGGCGTGAACCTTCTTTAGGCTATTAATCGGGTCCAATATTTCAATAAGTTTCTGCACACAAATATTTCAGTAAAAGAGGAAAATTTATTCAAACTTTCTGAATACCTATTTATGGGCGAAATTTGGTTCCCTTGGAACTTTTTAAGAGTTTGAAGGGCCACCATTTTGAACATTTTCATCTGATTATTCTGGTTAACGAACTCATCAAGATATTTCAACAATTAATGTTTGTGCCAAGTTTCGTCTCAATCCGCTGAAAATTAGGGTGGTTATGGCATTCACAAATAGCGTTATATATATACAAATAGATAGATAAGTAGACACACAGAGGGAGAGAGAAAAAGTTTTTTTCTCCCTTCTCGCACCTGTGGTGCGTCAGAGCTAAACCGGGCCCCTTTGCAAAACGTATTGACGAGCCTAACCTAAACACAAGCTTCTTACTTGCTAACGTAGAAACGTGGTCGGGAGGTGTAAGGCATGTAGAAATTGTATTTTTAGTAACCATGAGTATGGTCCACTTCCATGTTTTTCTTTTTACTTTTTGCAGCTACTTCGAAACGTTCAATTTTTATTCTTTACTGATTGCAAATAGCGTTTACATTCAAAATATGAGGAATTTTGGTGGCATTTGTTCGGATATTCTTCTCTTTGAAAATGAAGACAAGAACAAAAGCAATACGCAAAGACAAAAAGTATTATCAGTACTAAACATTACCAATAATAATTGCTACGAAAAACTAAATACGACCTCTTTTACCATCTCTCATGAGTTGTATGTATTATTAACAAAAATTTTTAAAAATGTCCTTGCCGAGGATTCGAACTTGCGTCCTTTGCATTTGTAAGCCAGCACCTTAACCACTACACCAAGATCATGGCATGGTGACCGTTTAGTTGTCGGCGTATTTGTTGTATTTGTGTTTTATGTTTCCACTTCGACAATTTTTACTCTTTTTTTGTAAGTTTAACAGCTGTTTCTGGCTTTCTTTTTCGGTGTCGTCCTTTATTTACACAATGCACTATTCGTATTCACAGCTTGTGCCCCTCTGCAATGTCTTATTCAGATTAAGCTTTTCTTTTAGCTCCTCAGTAAACATTTGATTGATTTAATTCTCATACTCTCCACGGATGGAGCGCAGGAATGCCAGACTCGAAAAATAGGTGTACATTTACTTTCCTGACAGATCATACGTGTACTAACGTATAAAGGTAACCATTTTTTAAAAACTTTTTGTGAAGATCTGTGTTATGTTGGCCCTCACACCGTGAGTTGAATGCAAATGGAGATAAGGCAAAGGTCAGTTGTTGGCATAGATACATCCAACATACTTCATGGTTGTGGCAGTTCTGTGACACCGTGAACTTGCGTAAGGACAGAGTGAACATAGGACCTCCACAGAGTGTCATAAGGGCGTATACGCTGTGCGAGTTCAAACTGGGGTCAAACGCCGCTGCAGCGGGCCGGAAGATATGTCAAGCCTTTGGTGAGTGTCGTGACTACGCGGACAGTGCAGCAGTGGTGATTTAACAAGTTTAACCCGTTCAGGGACGTACCCTCACGATTATGCGGGTACCGACTACAGTCACTAATAATTATATATTTTTGGGTTGAATTTTATTTCATTGGTCGGGGACGGCTCGCTACAATGTTGCGTGAGTCGTACAGATGCGTCAATCCCGTACGAGCGTGCGTATTTATTTTGTTTGCAGTTGAAGTTTGGTGGGGATTCATCTATATATTAAAATGCTAGGTTTATATGTTAGTATCTAAAGAAAAGTTTATAAGATTGTCTCCAATCCATTTGACAATAAAATCTCGAAAACCACAAATGCTAGAAACGAGCCGTTTTCACTGGTCGATTCCAAATTTTGTGTAGATTGTCAAGTTCTAATTGAATATTCAAGAAAACGTGGCCATTATTTCTTTATTACAGTTTTAGGGGTACACTAGAAGTGTTGAAATTTTTAGTCAAACATAGGTCTAATGCCCTACGAGTTATACATTCCAACATCACATAATTGTATAAGGGAGTAGTATATATCTCAGGTGTTTGAAATGAAATGAAATGAAATCTTTAAGTTTAATGTCCCACGGTTATGCCGGTTAGGCTAAAGGAGACGGTGATAATGAGAAATGAGTGAAATGGTGGAATGAAGAAAGTGGGAGGAAACGGGAGAGCCCCGAGAAAACCCACGCACACGGTGTTTGTCCACCACAAAGTTCACTTGGCGGGGGCGGGGATCGAACCCGGGACCCCAAGCACCAGAGGTGAACGCTCTACCACTGAGCCACCGCGGCCCCCCTCTCAGGTGTTTGTTTCCTGACCAAATGATAATGAAACACGAAGGATAACCATTTCTCCAGTCTAAGATGAATCTTTATTGTTTGAGGTGTTTTGCCCAATGAACACCATATATCACTGACATTATAATTAATTGTGTATGTAATGAATTTGCTTATTACATACTGCATGCAAGAAGGAAAAATCACTGATCATACATGAATTAGAAACTCCAACCGGAAGTAGGCTCAGCTAGTCTAAATATTAAAATGCTAGGTTTATATGTTTGTCCGTAATCCTTTCGACAATGAGATCTCGAAACCCACAAGTGCTACAAATGTGCCGTTTTCACTGGTCGATTCCAAATTTTGTGTAGATTGTCCAATTCTCATTCAAATCTTCAAAAACAGTGTCCTTATTGTTCTATTCAACATTTTAGGGGCCGTTTTGAACCCATAAGATTAACATTGTTGCAGGCCGAAACTACAATGTTAGGAAACCAGTAGAGAAGTTACGTGTGGCGGGTTTTGACGGACGTTGCAGGCGCTTTGCTTATATCTGAATGGCAAAATCTATTGCATGCTGACAACTTAGAAGGTCTCAAGAGAGGAAATGAAGCATATTCGGAGGGATATGGATTTATTAGAAAAAATATTTCCACTTTATATCGTGTTACTTCTACAAATTTGCTGCAAAACTAACTCCAGCATCTATGCGTAGCAATTCACTTCCTTTGTGTGTCTCCTATCCTTTACTTGTGTGAGTAAGGAGACATGCACAGTCGGAAGGAAATCGACTCATGGTCATAACAGAATGATTCGCTGAGTAGACAGCGCACGTTCAGATAGTCTATATATTACAATGTTAGGTTTATATGTTTGTCTCCAATCCTTTCGACAATGTGATCTCGAAAACCACAAGTGCTAGAGACGTGCCGTTTTCGCTGGTCGATTCCAAATTTTGTGTACATTGCCCAGTTTTAATTGAATATTTTTAAGAAAAACGTGGCCGTTATTTCTTTATTACTTTCTTTAGGGATACAATGGAAGTGTTGAAATTTTAAAACAGTAAAGCATGATAGCCTACAAGTTATACCTTCAAATACCACATAGTTATATACTGGGGTTGCATGTCTCTCAGGCGTTTGTTTCATGCTCAAATGATAATGAAAAACGAAGGATAACAATTTCACTATTCTAAGATGAATCTTTATTGTTTGGACTGTTTTACCCAATGAACACCATATATCACTGATATAGTTAATTATGTGTGTAATGTATTTGCTTATTACATACTACATGCAAGAAGAAAGAAAATACTGATCATACATGAATTAGAAACTCCAACTGGAAGTAGACTCAAATCTTGCAAACGGTGCGAGATATTGAAAAAAATAATCGAAAAATCTGCACTTTATGGTATCCCTTGCCGATTTTTGTCAAGACGTCTTTCACTTGTGTGTGTAAAGGGACATATACAGATGTTGTGAGAAATGACAAGGAGATTCATGCTTGTATGTGAATGATGCGCTGTGTAGAGAGCGCAGGTTCAGCTAGTAAAGATGTTAAAAATTTTCTCGTCCCGAAAGGGTTAAGGACGGTGACGAAACACTCAAAGACGCGCCACGTGCCAGAAGACCTTCATGTACAAAATGAAGATCTTCAGGCAGCAATTGAGGAGAACAGTGGCCAGACATGTGAGGAGCTGGGACTACAATTCAAGTGTGAGTGAAGAAACCATTCGGCAGCACCTCCATCAACTTGGGAGGGAAGCACTGCAAGTTGGGTCGATGGGTCAAACATGATTTGATTCCCGACCAGAAGGCAATGCGAGTAGACATCTGTGTTTCTTTGCTGTATCGTCTGAGGAAGAAACCATTTCTGTATAGGTTGTTGACATATGAGAAGTGGGTCCTGTACTAAACTCCACGGCACCATCATCATTGTTTAGCATGAACCGGTTACAAAACAGCCGAAACCAACACTGCACCAGAAGAAGGTCCACCTGTGTTTGGTGGACGGCTCGCGGCATCGTGCACCGGGAACTGGTACCAGCTGGTTAGAGCATCAATGCAATTGTGTACTGTGAGTAGTTGAGCCGAGTTCAAGAAAAACTCAAAAGTTTGGACCCAGCACTTCTGAATCGCAAAGGGGGTCTTTCTGTTACAGGACAACGCTAAGTCCTACGTGGCTAGGATGACCCGGGACACCATTCTACGCCTTGAATGGGAAACACTATTGCATCTGCCATACTCCCCGGACATTGCACCGTTCATTATCACCTGTTGCATTCCTTGCACAATCACCTTAGAGGACGCCAGTTTAAATCCCTAAGAGAGGTCTAAAATGCACTTGATATCTTCTTCGCTTCACGGCCCACCAAGTTCTGCTGCGATGGAATCCATGGCCTTCCAGAACGTTGGCAGAAGATCGTCGATGCTGATGGGGACTATTTTTTATCTTCCAGGTACGTCTTAGGTGACATATGGATGTTCGAAGGTGGTAGGTGAAAAGGCGACAGAACTTTCTTGGTTACCATTATATATATTAGGTAGTGCACGCTGGGGAAAGGTATAATAAACACTGCTTATGCATCTTTCGCAAAATAAATTATAATGCCCTTTTGAGGCAAATAACATTGTGCTTAAAGTAAATAAATTGTTTAATATTGCTTAGTTGTGCTTAATAATGTGCTTAAAGTAAATAAGTTGAATCAAAAGTGAGATTATTTACGAACTGTGAGCAATGAATCGTGATTCAGCTGTAAGTTGTAATCATTCTAACAAATCAAGGTAAGAGAAACAGCTGATCGCCTGAGGGCTTTTTGGAAATGTGCTGGACGATTAAATAATACTTCTTCTTTCTCTCTAAATCTTGAACGAAAAGAAAAAAAAAGTGAAAGAAATTATTGTTGGTTCATTTACTTGACAAGGTCGACTACTGGCTATAAATGTGTACTGTACGGTGATGAGTGAGGAGAATTTATGTTGAAATACAGTGTATGGGAACATAATACATTATGTTAGTGATGGATAGGTGTAGATGAAATGGCGTTGTTAAAGTAACCATATATCATTAAGTTAAAAAAAAAAAAAAAGTGACACTATATCTTTATGAAATCGAATATAGTATGAGACTGATATCGACACAAACCAACATGTGATGTATCAAATGAAGATTTAAAGATTTTACATTCGGAAATTAATACACGTTGCCTTTAAAATTAGTTCTTTTATCTCTAACGACATGTTGATCTGTTACCTAGGTATTCTTTCCCTTGTAATCAGGGTTTCCTACGAACAGTGATCTAATGCTAGGATTTTTGGCAAATATACGCGAGAGTATTTTGACAAATATAGCATATAACAACAAGTAGCCTCAGGTTTGCTTTGGGAGGAAGGGGCAAGGATCTCCACCGATATAAGAGTTCATTTTTTTATTAATATACTAGTAGAATACCCGTTCTTCGCACGGGGAGAATTCGTTTCATTTTTTATATAAAGTACTAATGGAGGAGTGAATTTGGATTCAAACGGCATTGAAAGTGTCACTGTTCGTCTCAGCAACCTCGAAAACTATGGATTCGATATTAATATTGGTCATTTTCGATCATTTTTTAATATCTCTCTCTTCCCTTCCCCTAAGATGTACTGTCAAAGTGAAACGCCCGAACCTCATCTATGCTGAAAATTTAATCGAGATCGGTCGGATGATGAAGTCACAAACATAGTCATTTTCATTTATATATAACGCATGCAACATTTATTTCACCATTTCCTTGTACTGTGGGTCCTTTCCATTTCCCAAAACGTTTTGATGACCACAGTAAAGGCAACCCAAGTCTCTTTTTGAGTTAGAGTCATTGAACTGATGAATTCTTTGTCGGATATGAGTTTTCTAATATCAGGGCCAACAAAAACACGCGTACTCGTAATATTTGAGCAACAAACAGTGTAGCCATAACTACTTACCAACGTTTTACAAATCTAAGATGTAATCTTGCTAAATTCGTTTTATGAACAGATTTATTGTTTTTGGGGTTTTCTTTGTAATATCGTGCATTTATTCATGACACATTACGATATGTGTCAGTGATCCCCATCCGGACCAATATACATGTATTTTCATGTTTCGGGGAGCACAAATACATTTAATCTTCTATGTTCATTTTTATTTTCGTGTGATGCATTTGCAATTTAGCGATTTCCAGCTACCTGTTTGACCACGTTACATTTCGATTGTGCAAAAACTTGACGTCCCAGAAAGAAACGCGGTCATTTTCGACTTCTGCACCTAGAAGCGTAAAAATCAGCTAAACTTATGCAAATAGCTTTTTGGTTGTAGACCTGTGTTATTTCGTACATTTGAGATAAGTATACGCTGGACTATAAAAATATATTAAATGGGTATACGTCGTATAGCCTACTCTCATATACGCCCAATTACATCCCTAAGTACAAGACAGAATTTTTGTGACCAGATAGCGCTCTTCCAATACACTTTTTGAGACGAGACATTACAGTCACATTTTTTCCAGACGAATCAGTCTCAACTTCTCCCTACTGATCTAGTTTCCGAAAAGTAAGTTTGGGATTTGCCTCTGTAAATGCAGGGTAACTGAAGTCCATTCAGGCGCTTTATTAAGATGCAATAAAATGTTGAAGTGCATGTAGCCAGGCGCGTAGCCAATGGGGGATCTGGACCCCCCCCCCTTCGAGACCAGAAATGAAAAAATTAAGGAAGGACGAAACAAAATGAAATGAGAAAAAGAAGGATCAGAATTTAAAATAAAAAGCTACAGGAAGCTTTTGGTTACTCTTTCTTATGAGAAGATTTGTATTACTTGCAATACATGGTGGCAAGGTGAGCGAGATATCCTGGATAAGTCAGGGAATTTGAAAGTTATGGAAAAGTTACGGAATTCTCAGAATTGCTGCTATTAGTCAGGGAGATTTCAAGCTTCCGAAAGCATAGTGCCCTTGGGTAACAGCGTGGACATTTTTTACCATAATTTTCGTCATCGCATCCTTGCAGTATCAAACATGTTATTTCAAAAACAATTTCTGCTGCTCCTTTAACCTGTCATTTGGAACAGACAGTAGTTGACAGAATAATAAGAACAAAAATTGATGTGGAAAGAAAGTTCTGTTAACATTTGATTCAACAGAGAAAGGAACGCAGATATTGCAAAATATTTTACAAACATTATTAAGTATGTACATTTCATAATAGTGAATATGTATTTTTATAATAGTTGAGGTCATAATGAAAGGAAAATTGTTTGTATTTGAATGAACAGAGGAAGGACGTAAATATTGTAAAGTCTTTTTCAATACTTTTTTGTTTTATTATTTTACTCGAGATTTCTTCATAGTTTGTTATTAAAATATTTACCAATATATCCTCATTTTATTGTGCTAACAAACAGGGCATCGAGCTCCTGGGCCTTCAGAATTTCATGTCACCCCACCCCGAAATCCTGGCTAAACGAACCAATATATGTTCCAGTAAAATAGTTTAGAATGATCGAGCCCCTGGTGTGATGACTCCAATATTTCATGTTACGGACCCCCCCTCACGAAATCCTGGCTACGTGTCTGATGTAGCCTCTTAAATATTCATAAATCCCAGTGATGTGTAGTCCGTAGTGGATTGGTTTGTGTTAGTACGTAAGAACCTTCAAAAGGGATCAGAAGGGTTTTTGATGAGACGTTTATTACTGGACTTTTAATTACATGTAAGATCAAAAGAGAACCGCGAAGGGATGACATTAATAAGGTATCTATACTGTTTTCTGTCGCAAAAATAGCTAGCTTCGGAAATATTACATCTATCTATCTAACTATATATAAGTGTAGCGTCCTCTGTCAGTAGCGAAGTTTATGAGACGTGAATTTCCAGTCGGTAGAATCTGAACAATTGTAATGTGTTCAAATTTCAATTCTCTTTCACTGAGAATAGAACCAGAGACCACGTGTACCAAAGGTTTGCTTGTCAGCCACTAGACCAGTGGGGTGAGGAGGGTTGTCAGTACTTTTATGTAGAAAACTGTGATGTGATACCGGTTTAAAATGATACAGTGGCGGATCCAGGATATGATCAAGGGTAGGTCTAAACCATAGTTTGTGCAACTTTATCCAGTGTAAAACAGGATTGAATCCCATTTTATCCAATGTATACCTGAGCGTCAAGGGAAGTGCTATAGCCCCCCCCCCTTGGATGCGCGCCTATATATATATATATATATATATATATATATATATATATATAATACCAATTTAGTATATAGAGTCGCTACATAACACCTGAACTTGTGATCTTATCTGTGTGGCTTCTGAATTTTAGCAGATCCAAGACGTTTGAAGTCTGCATTAGGGACGTGTATGCATTGCAAGTACAGAATACACGTACAGGAAAACTTCAATTTCTTTCCGATTGCGGTTGAGTAGACACGGAGATGGCAATTATTAATCTGTTGATTCAGTCTGTTAACTCTTAAGAAATAAACAGAAGAGATGCTGGACTAAATCATAAGTAAGTTCATGATTTCTTAGAAGTATTTTATTTTATTTTATTTTTATTTATTTTTTTTTTTAGAAAGCATTTTCGGAGGTTATGATATAATCTTGACGTTAAAAGGAAAACATTAAACTATAACCTTCAGTGCTTGAGATCTAAGACTTTTGGGCCTTATGCAGAGTCGTTCTGACGCGTGATTAGTGCCATACTAAAGCGTTCAACTAACATATGTTTCCTGCAGTAGTCAGGCCTTTAGTATGACGCTAATCATACGTCAAAACGACTCTGCATAAGGTGGATGTTGTCTAGTGTTGCCCACGAAATTCAAGAAATTCGTCGTCCTCTCGTCGTCTCGTCGTCACGTTTCTAATCTCGTCTCGGATTTGCAAGGTACTTTTCTTTTCGTGCTATGGTTTTTGGCATCTTAATTTACAAACAGTATGCCATACCAGCTCTTATCGGCCTGATTCGACCACATCGTTCAGATCTCAATTTTAAAGTTAAATCTTTCGGTGTAACGTGTTACGATAATGCCTGTTAGCTAAAGGAAACGATGATTAAGAAAAGTGAGTGATAATGAAAAAATTGGTGGAATGAGAATGTGGGACTATCCCGAAAAACTCACGGACATGATGTTGTCCCCCTACAAACTTACTTTGCAGGGGATCGAACCAGGGGCCCCATGCACCAGAGATAAGCGGTCTACCATTTTTTTTTTTTTTTAGAAAAGTTAACTGACGCACCGAACGTGTCTCAGTAACTCAGTAAAATCGAGGACAGTTAAAATCACAAAGGCTGTCCAACCAGGAATCGAACCCGGGAACCCGTACACCAAAGACGCACGTGCTAGCCACTAGACCAGGTGGGAGGGCACCACTAAGCCACTGTGCCCTTATCCCAACACCCACGTTAAGCTGTGGGTTCAAGCGTCATATACTGTAGGTTCAGTTCTGAATAAATATGTTCAATTTCTAACAAACAAAGAAATGTTGTAAACTAATACATTTACGTAATGTACCGGTACTTCAATTGACGTTACAGAGCATAATAAAAATGTAAAGTTCAGTAAAGATGTAGATACTTTGTATAATTAATTATTCTTTATTTCGAGTATATGTGTAAGTGTATAAAAGCTTATTATATTCCCTTTAACAACCGAGAGTGTCAATAAACTCATTAGAAAAGTTTGCAAAATTACTGAATAGTGGTACCAGTATAAAGTATATGCTGTATCAATTGCATTGAAAATATGTCTTTTGTTACGTTACTTTCCACCATATTCTCAGATAGGTATCCAAACAAGATTTGCTTTCTATTTTTTTTCTTATAATTTTATTATTTGTCCTAATTATTTGTTAAGTTTAATGTATGCGTATTCAGTAAACTGAAGGAGACAATAATAATTAAATGCAAATGTAATTAAATTAAGTAATTGCACCAGGATACGAAATAATAACAATTGAAGTGGGAAGTGATAGGGAGACAGGAATGTAAAAAAAAATCACATTAAAATGTGTCTATTTAGAGTGTCCAAATAATTATTAAACTATGTAAGTTTAAGGATACCGCTAACCTACTTTATCCATTAATTACATACTCATTGCTAGAGCTAGGAATTTTAGGTGCAAATTTGTGATTAAAAAGTTTGGTTAAAAGAGGTGCAAAATTTTGGAAAAACCTGCCAATTTTAAATGTAAGTATTCATTTAAACAGTACTAAAAGTAATTACATCACATATAAAGACTCAAAATTTACTGCTGAATTATAACCTCTGTTCTAAAACAAGTCCCAGAATCTTGTTAAATTCAGAAGCCCAGAAAACTGTTAAAACAGATAGGTCCTTATGCAGAGTCATTTTGACGTATGATTAGCCTCGTACTAAATCCAGACTACAGCAGGAACATATGTTAGTCGAACTCTTTAGTATGGCACAAATCACGCGTCAGAACTACTCTGCATAAGGCCCATAACATTTAACATTTCAGTGTTCTTTTCTTTTATTGAGGCTAAATGTTTCATCAACATTGGATAAGTTTTACTAGAGTTATCGTCGAACAAACAGACGGACACACAAATGCAATCGAGTCGAATGGCGGAAGCTTCACTGACGCTTGCTTTAACTATTTTGTTTTTTTCTGATTATTAATTCAAAATTTTAGACTTCCAAACTGTGCTATGCATCCCTCTGTCAAGAGTTATCAGAGCAAAAACAGTTAGAGGTATTCCGAAGCGGCTTCTTTAAATCGATTCAGCGTTTTAAGAACAGTTTCCATCTCCTTAGTTAACCCTCTAATCAAACCGGAAGTGGTTGAATTAACCATTTCAGGTTTAAACGCTTTTCACCATTGAACGAAAACGGTAACAGATAGCGAGAAGGGACGATCCATTGTCTCAAGATAACATATCATGACTACCTGCAACAGCCTACCAAAACCGGAAGTGGTTCAAATTTATTATTACTTCGGTTTCAATACTATTTTCCATAGAGCACGCATATTTTTAAATCACGCTCGACCCTAGCCATAGGAACTAAATACGCATTTCTGATTGGTTGAAGTTATCCGTTTCTCGCCACGTAGCGTATATATAGAAGAAATCAAACTGTGTTTGCTGTCGGTCGTCGTGGCCAAGCGTGCTAGCGCAACGGGCTAGTAATGATAATCGCTTTTGGAGTGGGTTCAAAACCGGCCCAAGGAAAAGTTTTTTTTTTATTTTGATAACACTTTTATCTTTAAAACAAGATAAAAGTAATACAGTGAAACCTCTGAATAACGAACACCACTGGGACATGAATTTTTGTCCGTTACTGAGAGGTGTCCGTTACAGAGAGGTTACGGAAAATTAATTTCTCACAACGGTAATTGCGTGCTGTAGTAAACAGTAAATACATTATGTATGAGAAAAAATACGTAAAATTCAATATGAAAATACTCTATTTAGTACGAATTTGAATTACTGAGAGGGATGAAGGAGAAATTCATTTCTGTTAAATAATAGGCTATTATTGCTGGAGTTGTGTTAATATATTCGTATACTGCAAAAGATAATGCGTGTATGGTAATTTTCTTAAGTACATGTCATCACCCTGTAAAAAATCCATTAATTCACCTGTTATCTATGAAATTGTCGGGAAAGATGCAAGGTTCAGAGGAAAAAGGATTAAATTTGTTAGAGAAGGGAAAATCTTTCGCATAGAATTCTTGGCTTTACGACTGACCTTGTATCAGTGTTATTGCCTGTTGAAGGTTTTCTAGGATTTCCACCAAAAAGAGTTCATTGCGGGCAGGAAAAAAAAAGAATAATTTCAAGTTCAGCTTGAAGCTGTTCTGTTTGATGGTTCACCAGGTCAGATTCATGATAGATACACTTGTGGGAAAAAGACTTTTCTGTCTACTGTAATATATCGCAAAACCGAGAATAATTTCTGTCTGGTATGAAGAGGTTATTGAAACGTTTTGGGTGGAAAAAGGACTGTCCGCGTCCGTATCTTAGAGTGTCCGTAAAAGGGAGGGTTTTGTTCCGTAAGATAACATATATTTTTGCCGGGACAAAAAAATCTGTCCGTATTATAGAGGTGTCCGTTACTGAGAGGTGTCCGTTAAGGAAGGTTTCACTGTACTCATTTGCGCTTGTACGTAATGTACAATGCATAGAAAGTGATTTATTTAAGTTGTGAAATATAGCTGAGCGAGCGGCAGCGAGCAAAGAGGGTCAGAAGCCCCGCAGGGCTCGTTTTGTTCCACCTTTCCCCCCATGATAATACCACGTGACATTATGTCACACTCGTCACGTGGTCTAACTTCAAATCTCACTCGCTTCCTTGTGACCAAAATGCATATTTTTTAAGGGTAGCGCTTGAAAAAAAAATATGCCTTATATTCTTACGAAATGTAACCCAAACATAATTATATTTTTATTTTTATCAACACACAAAGTGACAATTTTCTTCTATTACTATAACACAACAGAAGGTTTGGACAATCGCAAAATGCAACCAATCAAAAAGGTGTATTTAGTTCATATTTCTAGGATCGAGCGTAAAAAAAATGTGCGAGCGTAAAAAAAATGTACGAGCAAAAACGGTAAAATATATTGAGAAGCAGATTTTTTGTAATCGATTCAGATTTTTTGCAATCGATAAGCTTCACGTCTTTCGTTAAACTTCTACTCAAACTGGAAGTGGTAAGACTCATCCCTATCCGGTTTATCACCATAGAACAAAAATGGTAACAGCTTTTTTTTTTTTTGGCAATCGATTCATAGTCCCAGTAAAACTTATCATTACCACCTCCAATAATCTATGAAGACCAGAAGTTGTTTTTATTTACTATTACTTCCGGTTTCAATACTGAATTCCATAGAGCAAAAATAATAATAATAAAAAAAAGATATCAGTAAGGTGGAAGATATCAGGATTTAGCGTCGCAAGAATTGATTCAATCCCCTCTGTTAACCCTCTATTCAAGCCGGATGTAGTAGAAATTAACCATTTCCTGTTTCAAAGTTGATCGTCATAGAATAAAAGTGGTAATAGATAGCGACAAGCTATTTTTTAGTAATTGGTTCAATGTCCAAAGAATAGATTCCGTCTCCTCCGTTAACCCTACATTCAAAGAGGAAGTTGTAGAAATTAATTGTTATAGGTTGCAAAGTCGGTCACAGTACAACGAAAACAGTGATAGATAGCGAGGTGCGGTTTTTGCAATCAATTCAAAGTCTTAAGAAAACATAGAACCATCAGCTGCAAGAGTCTACCAAAACCAAAAGTTGTTGAAATTTACTGATATTTCCAGTTTCAATACTTATTGTTATAAAGAAAAACTGCAAGAGATATCCAAATGGGGGTTTTATTGATAGAGATTCTGTGCCCCCAAAAATAAGTTTTGACTTGAATTTTATTTATCTGTTCAAGCCGAAAGTGGTTAAAATTTGCTACTTCCGGTTACGACAGTGATAGCGAATATATCCCGACAAGCAGTTTTTTTTAAATATGGATTCAGTACCAAGAATGTGTTTCAGCTCTGATTTGATTCCCCTGTTGCAACCGGAAGTGATAGACATCAGTTACTACTTCCGGTTTTAATGTAGATGGCTCTATGCTTTCCCCATAGAGCGAAACCAGTAAAGAGATAGCGAGTAATGGGCTTTTGTTATGGATTCAACGCCTGAGCAACAGATTCTATCTTTGATCTTATACGTCTGTTCCAACCAGAGATGGAGTCGATCAGTGGGTCGTGGGTCAAGATTTGTGAATGCGTCAGTGGGTCGTGGGTCAATATTTGTGAGTGGGTCAGTGGGTTGTGAGTCAACAGGACATGACCCTCTGCGACCCACGACCCGCTGTGACCCACTCTGCTCAGTAGATTGTAGTTAGCATCTTCTGAAAACTGGTGAATTTGTCTACGTTTTACTTCCAAGGCCTCCATTACTCTTTCTTTTCCATTTGTTTCTATTTACTTACCTGAGATGAATATATTCAAGTGAAAAAAGAACTTCAGGTACTTTTGGATATTGATATTTGTAATTGTAATAACGGTAATAGGACTGACTACTTTGCTTTCGAGACACAGTAGAATTTTACTTTTCCTTTACGTTGGTCTACTTTATATCTTGATTTGAGACTCAAATTTCATTCTACTTTTCACTGAAAAGTATCTGTAATACAACAAGAAAATAATTATATATGATAATTAAATTGAAATTCATTGTAATATGGCCTGACAAAAAAAAAAAAATACCATTTTATATCGTAAAGTCCATTGGTATTGTAACAGAGGTGTTTGAACGATTGATTATAGAAATTTAAACTCCGATTAGGAATAATTTCACGGACTTATTTTATTACAACAGTAAACACTTTATTCCCTTGAGAGAAGTGCGTAGATCATGGATCAGAGTTGATGACGATAGGTTTGAGTGGATGGTGGGTCAGAGTGGGTCATGGCGGCTGATGAGTCAGAGTGTGGATCATGATGGGTGGTGGGTCGGAGTGGGTTACGTGGATCATGTTGGGTGGTGGCTCAGAATGGGTCTCTGTGGATTCTGGGTCAGGGTTGGTGGTAGGTCGTGGGTCGATATATATCAACCGACGATTTGATAATCTGAACTAAAAAGATTTGAATAAAAAAGAAGCATCATTTAACAATTCTTGAAAAAAGATTTAAATAGAAAAGAAGCATCATTTAACAATTCTTGAAAATTAATACCGTACCAAATGAGTTTTAATTTGTTTGTAATGACTTCCGATCCGCCAAACATAGTACTTCACATAAGAGAGTACTGAAAGTATAAAATTGACGAACGAAACAATTTTCAAAGGTAATCACGAAATGACATCGGTGACGTCACGCTTCACCGCCTACGCGGAAAACTGAAGCCATGCATAACCATCAAATCTATCCTTGGCATCCTAAACGTACCGAAGAGAAATACAGTCATTTGTAAGGCAGAACCATAAGCACTTTTGTTTACAGTGCATATTCTGTGTTTTAAATATGTAAATGTCGTTGTAATAATAAAGAACATACTTTTTTTTTTTTTTTTTTAAGTAAGGTCTTCCAACTCTCGTTTGAAGACCACAGTCTCGCAACTATCAGGTTCTTAGTTAGCGAGTAATTAAGGAGACTGAGCCCCTATATATCACATTTAGCCTCTTGAAATTTTCAGTTGTTTGGTTAGATAAATGTGTTCAAGAAACAAGCAGTCAAGAATATAAGATGAACTGAAGTTAGTCCGCTGCGAAAGTTATCTCGGTCCTCCTCTTGCCTTATTCTGGGTACTGGCCAGTGGTGCTATTCCCAGCCGGTTCGCATCGGTTCGCTAGAACCGGTTGTTAAAATATTTCGAATTTGCTGAACAGTTTGTTATATCCAGACATAACAATACATTTTACCCAGTTATACCCACAAATAGTAAATTTTAGTTTAACTATCTTTGTTTTTAGAAATTCTTATAGCTACAAGGTTAAACATATGGGACCTTATGCAGAGTCGTTCTGATACTGATTAGTGTAATACTGAAGAGTTCGACTAACATATGTTTCCTGCAGTAGTCAGGCCTTTAGCATGACGCTAATCATACATCAAAACGACTGCATAGGGCGGATGATCTCTCAGAACAAGGTAAAAGCGTTTACTTCTTATCTCCAATTCTCACAAGGAACGGACATGAACCTGTCATCCGGACATCTGAATCAAATCTAGTCCTTCGATAACATAACAAAGATATATTCATGCACAAAAAATTAGGTGCTATGGACAAGGGAATAAGTCCCTGGGGCCCATTAACCCTGTTAGTATAAAGAAAATCGTAGACTCGCAGTGAAATAGCTATTGCATCAACACTATTCATTGGAAAGTCATGGTTTATAGTTCATTCTCTTCAGCATAAAACAAGCTTTCCAGAGGTGCTATGTATTGGGGCCCATAACGTACTTGAACAGGAATAATTGGGAGAATGTCGGGAAAATTCCCTCCAGAAATCCCTCCCATCAACTTTGGAGCCCTCTGGAGTGGCACAGAATCCAAATGTATCTCAAATAATAGTATAGGGAATAAGAAATGTATATACCAAGTTTTATATTGATAGACGGAATAAGTATGAGGGGAAAGCGTGTAGTGATGAAAGTTTTTACATTTGAAACGCATATACATATACCATTATCAACAATTGAGGCCTATTCCGGAAGAAGGGCACATAGGCCTATTTGCCCTTTTTTCGGAAATCATTTAAAACGAACCGCCATGTTATACTGTAGGTGGTGTGAAAATTTCATCTCGATATCTTTATTTTTGGCAAACTGGCGATATTGTTTTTGCAAGCCTTTGCACTACTGTTTTGGCGCACAGCTGACTTCAGACCCTAGCAGCGGTAGCTTCTTTCTTATTTGACTGTTTAAAAAGAAACCTTAGCAAGTTTCAGAACTAAGAACAGTAGTATTGTTGTCAGATGCTAGAGGCGGACAAAACAGAAACACTACAATAACAAAATGTTGTTCTTGGTTCGCTAAAGTTCATAAAGTGGAAATAATTTGTTTATATCCTGTGCGTGGATACTCGTTTAGCCAGTGCGACTGCAACTTCGGGTTTGTTCGAAACAAAATAAAAAACTTGGAGCGAGTCGGATCTGCTAAGCCATGGTTAGAAGCCATCGTTACCTGTCGATAGAATCCATCTCTTTTGAACTGACAATGGATAAAGATTTGATTAAGGATTGGGACTCAGCTCTTGATCCTTTCTTTCGTTCCAATCCATCATAAAAAATTTTCAAGCTACATAATTATGTAACATGTAATGATAAAGTACACTGTATCAGGCGTTCTGCTGTGTTCTATTACGTACAGGCCAACATCTTCTTACCTTTCAAAAAGTAATATCGAAGAATTGAGAGATATCGACTCTAAGCCTGTCCTTTTTGTTGGAGTGAGCGAACAGAAATAGAAAGATGTTCCGTCTTTAATGAAGTTCTTGTCAGCTGAAGACAGCAACTGGATTGAACATATATTGAATGAGTATGAACAGGACTAAATCCATAATACATCTATTGCCATGGATAATAGCTTATATTTGCTTTATTTAGAATAAAGACGTTATTGTGATGCATTAATAGTGTGCTATTTCTTCAACCAACAAGGATTTTCGAAAAAAGGGCACATAACATTTTATACAAATATGTTTATAAATATTTAAAATAAAATATTTTTTCATTTAATACCAGCTATTTATTAGGCAAACAGATCATTTATATTAAGAAAACCTGTAACAGGTATTTGCAAGCTCATGTTATTGTTATATATTCTAATAAAATTTTTAAGGCTCTTTTTCTCCATTCACGAAAACGGTCTATGTGCCTTTCTTCTGGAATAGGCCTCAATTGTCGGTCCATTACTGGATTAAGGCCTTTCCAATACTTTTTGACAACCAGCTATCTTGGATAATTCGTTTCCAAAATAATCTTACTGCTACCTAATTTCGTGACACCAGTTGTTAAAATAACCAGTTGTAAACAATAATAACAATATATAACCAGTTGTTAAAAAGTTAGAATAACACCACTGGTACTGGCCTGACAACCGTACATAAGATAGGGGAAAATGGGTTATAGCCGGATAGCTACGATTTGATGACCTCTGGGAGCTAAAGTTGTGCTAATAAAGTGCTATAAAATAATTCATACGCCAAACATATAGTGTGATGTTTACTATTATGATATTTGCTATTATGTTTACTGTAGAGTTCTGTTATTAATTGCTTAATAATGTTATAAATTTTTTAAAAAAAGCACAAATTTCCCGATTTTATCCGATCGGTCGGTGGGGCAAAACTGGGTATACATGTAAATTTTGCGTAAAAATGAAAAACTACATTTTTCATTAAAACATGTATTTGTATTATATTGTACACCACGCCCGTAGGTAAGGAGTGGCCATAGGGGCTTAGATCCCTTGCGACTACTTTTCGCCTTTTGAAACTTCAGTTGTTTGTTGTTATGTAGTAATGAATAGCTCAAGGTGGCACCTCCAAAAATGATCTCAACCTCCTCTGTTCCAGTGTCACAGCTATGGGCCTGGTCTACACAAATAAACATTGATATTTAGTGGTAAAATTTACAAGAGAAATAGTCATACCGCTATTGGGTTACTTCCTACTTTCATGATTCCATGATTGTCGGTCCGACCAGTGTTGGCACATCTGAAAAAGTAGCGAGGTTGTGCTCGAAAAGTAGCGGATTTGAACTATTTGTAGCCCAAACATAAAAATGAATTATTTTGCAGCTATACACTTTTACTAATCACAAGCGTACGATGTATTGGTTGGCAATGGTCAGGTGGCAACCGCAGTTTCGAATTGTTGATGATGGTGGTGAAGGAAACTTTTATACTGTCATGCGCAGTAGAACTGCAGTATGCATTGAATTGGGCAGACTACAATGGGCGACTTTCTAATTTTCGAATTAAACACGTTTGCTTAAGTCAGTTTTGGGGAATCTGAAATACACTTTACAACGTTTATAGTATGCTCTTTCACTGCTATACCTCAATTGTTTAATTCTTTTGCTAAATTCCTTTATCTGGTAGCCATGAATTTCCGAAGCTTTTATTGTAACTCCATTTACTTATTAAGTTAATGTGGATAATACGGTAACACGATTAAATTTGAGAGGCCTTATGCAGAGTCATTTTGACGTGTGATTAGTGTCATACTAAAGAGTTTGACTAACATATGTTTCCTGCAGTAGTCAGGCCTTTAGCATGACGCTAATCATGCATCAAAATGACTCTGCATAAGGCGGGGGATGTTCACGTTTACACAGCTCTGTGCAAAACGCGGTCAGTGGTACTGCAACAGCATAAACTCAACAAAAGTCTAGTGTTGTCGGATCTGATGATTGAAAAATGCTATACCAAGAATTGAACAAGTATTGAACACAGTGGTCGAAGTGAGACGGTATGCGGTGGTATGCCTTACCACCTCTAGTTTTTCAATGATGAAGGCATACCGCCTCTGGTTTTTCAGTGATCAAGACATGCCGTCACGGGAGAGTAGATGCTAAATACCTTTAATAAATCCATTTTTATACACAGCAATTGACGAATATTTTTGCACATAAAAAAAATTATTTCTTATGTAGAAATAATTTCTAAGTTGACAACACCGACGTTCTTATTATCTTTTTCCTACTTTTTTGTTTTGAAAATGGGGTGTCTTCAAAGAAGTTCGTCTAGTTTATATTTTGATGTGCCACACTGAATTGATTCTTTCGTATATATGTGTGTATGTGTGTCTTCTTGTCTTAATTCATATAAATGTCTTGTTTTGAGCATGAGCGGATTTAGGAGTTGTCTATTGTGGGGGCGATTCTTCCGGAGGTTTGGAATACCTCTCAGTCGAGTAGGGGGTCCGGGGAGCTTTCCCGCAGGAAATTGTTAATATAGAAACTCGGGTTTGAGCATTTTCGTGAACAATTGTCTATAATAGAACATAAAGGTATATTTATAATTTCTTTTTCTTTTTTCTTTTCTTTCTTTTTTTTATTTTTTTTTTTTTTTTAGAAAATTGTTGGCGAGGGAAGAAAGTCTCTTCATGTCTCCCTTCCTCAGTTACTGGAGAAGCTCTTCGATAGATTTGAGTCAATATGTAAATAGAAATGCAATCTTTTAGGCAATATACCCTCACTCGCTATGTCGAGTCAAAATGGTAATAAAACATACCGCCTTTTTTTTCCAATGTGAACACTGATTGAACTTAGTTTCAATAAAAACTATTGTTTATTGTGAATTGAATACTCAACAAACAGAACTTTTACCGCTTTATGCAGAGTCGTTTTGACATATGATTAGTGTCATACTAAAGGCTGACTACTGCAGGAAACATGTTAGTCGAATGTTAGTCGAACTCTTTAGTATGTCATTAATCACACGTCAAAACAACTCTGCATAAGGCCCTTATTGTCTTATATAAAAACTAGCAGCGTTCACCCCGCTTCGCTGCGGTCACCCCGGAACGCAATAAACTTTGTTACTTAGATAATTTTTACTTTTTCGCTTTCAAGTGATATGATAAAAACCATAGTAGATTGCACTAATGTTAACATTATATCGCCTGTCATTTATGTTAACCCGCCGAGTGACACGGTCATGCGGGTTGCATATAAATACGTTTATTTTTACCTATGATGAACTAACAAAGGATTTGTACGTTATGGACACTTGAATGGTCAATTATCTCAAGACACTGGTAATTAAAAATTAAAGTGATATGATAAAAACCATCTAGGGTCCAAATCCTAATAACCCCCCAAAAATGAAAGAAATTGGTTCAGCCGTATTAGCGTGATGAGGGAACAAAGGATTTGTGCGTTCTGATTTTATATATAAAAATAAAAAAGTAGCGAATTTTTAAGAGTTATAACTTGCAGATAATTAAAAGTAGCCCAAAAGTAACGTGTTACCCAATTTGAAATTTTGATAGCGAGGGCACTTAAAAATCGCCCAATCCGCTACTTGTAGCCCAATCTGGCAACAGTGGGTCCGACTTCCGTTTGTAATTTCTAGATATCTTCAAATCAGAAAAGAAGTAGTGTGAACGTAAGTACATATTTCTTGAGCCCTTGGACATACGGGAACTTGATTTATGGAACCTTTTGCTTCAGATAATTCGAATCGGTATTCAGATGGATGAAATTAACATGATGAATACGGTGCAGTGGAAAGGAATACCGGAAAGAGGGCGCCAAATATTGTTTCACTAACATGCAAGGATATGTGGAAGTTTTTTGATATAATCTTAATATTGTTATTCTCTCTACTATTTATTACAGATCAAAATGGCCAGAGGTTTTGTACTCCTATTTCCACTGATTGCAGTTGTTGGATTGGCAGATGACAAAGTGACTTTCAAAGACAGCAGCGACGAGCCAGCGGACGTCAACGAAAGGTTCGGATTACTAGCCAGTCAACTAGGTTAGTACAAGAAATATTACCAAAAAATGCCCCTTTCCTTCACGAGTAGGAAACTTGTTCTAAAATACAGTACTAGTAATTGTTTGATAGTAATCAATAAGTCGGTTGGATTGGAGTATAGTGTCCTTTCCAAGCACTGAGGCTATATGAACATTCACCTGAAATCGAATCCGGGTATCCCGCGCTCAAGTCGCGTCCCCTAACCAGGCCGGTAGCCAGCCCAAAAAAATGTAGGAGGGAAGCGATCCAATTATATTATAGTTCATCGCCATATTATAGTTCGTTTGCAAGCCTGTGGTGAAAATTTTTAGGGGGTCCAGCAAAAATTTAGGGGGGCCTAGACCTCTCTGGATACAGGCCTGCCTCTAACTATATAACTAGGAGGCGCTCTGATAATAATCAGTGTTATTAAGAACTTATCTTTGAACTCCGTTCAGTTTATGGAAACGAAAGTAAGAAACTAGTTATTTTCTGCTTGAATGAACTTGGAATAGCCTATCTATAATTCGTCGGTGAAAGGGTGGAATGGCGTAACTCGTAAAATCGTGATTTGAAATGAAATTAAATGTTTCAGTTTTACGTCCCACAGTTATGTCGGCTGGGCTAAAGGAGACGGTGATGATGAGTAGTGAATGAAATGGTAGAATGAAGAAAGTGGGAGGAACGGGAGAACCTCGAGAAAACACACACGGTGCTTGTCCACCACGAAACTTACTTGGCGCTAGCTGGGATCAAACCTAGGACCGCATGCACCAGAGGTGAACGCTTTACCACTGAGCCACTGCGAACCCTTTATCGTGATTTGAGTTATGACCATTTATCCTTATTGTGTCGGTGGGTTTTCTCAGGGTACTCCCGTTTCCTTCCACATCTTTATTCCACCAGCTCTTCAATCATCATTCACTTTCCGTGGTACGCTAAACTGAAAGATTTTTTTCAAGTTACACAAACATATTCACGTCAATTTTACACAAGTTACACAAACATATTCATGTCAATTTTACACAAGTTACACAAATATATTCACGTCAATTTTACACAAGTTACACAAACATATTCACGTCAATTTTACACAAGTTACACAAACATATTCATGTCAATTTTACACAAGTTACACAAACATATTCACGTCAATTTTACACAAGTTACATAAACATATTCATGTCAATTTTACACAAGTTACACAAACATATTCATGTCAATTTTACACGTTACACAAACATATTCACGTCAATTTTACACAAGTTACACAAACATATTCATGTCAATTTTAATGTTGTAAGTCAAATCACCTCTCTCGTCTGTCTACTGAACATTTAACTCAATTCTTGTATTTGAATACTACATTCATAAATCATGTTTTGGTCGTATTAGTTTAAGATCACATGTAGAGTGCTAAAACAAATGGTCAAAAAATACCAGCATGAATTGCCTGATTGTTGTCAAATACAAGAACTCAATTCTCGAACAATAGTTAACACCTGTTCCATTTAGTTAGTTATCACAGTTTTGATATGAAAACTAGTCTTGTCTTTGTCACAAACAAGTTTCTTATTATTGAAGGTGGAAACAAGTTTTTTTTTTTCTTAAAAAGTAACAGATATAAAAGGAAAATCAAAAAATAAAAATAAAGGAGCTAGTTGTAATGGAATTGCAAACTGATGTTTTAAGATTGACTCTCGACATTGAATTCTATGAAAAACGATTAACATTTTTCGTCTGCAGGTGTGTGTGCATTGTCTTTCAGTAATATAATACATTATTATTTAAAGAAAAAAACATACAACGAGATTGTATTTATAGTGCTTAACCTTTTCTGAGTGCGAGTGCTCCTTCCCTCCCTTCGTTTTCATGATGGGTTAGCATACTTAAAATCGTGGCTCTTAAGATTTGTTCTTTCTGAAAAAGGGGCGGTACGGGGCGGGGCTGAGCCTACACATTGTATTCATGGAAAGTCGCTTACAGTTGATGGATGTTTTGTTAAATGTTTGTGAATTAATATTTGAAAATTGATGTATATATATATTTTTCGTTGTAGGACTCCCACCAGTCCCAGGTAGTGGATCATCCGAGTCCAGCGAAAATAGACAACCTTTTCCTCCCCCTCCTCCTCCGGGTCCTGGTTCAAGACCTCCTCCGCCACCACCTGGAGATAACAGACAACCTGGCAATACTGGACGCTGCAGCTGTGTCCCTTCACAGTTTTGTAGTCCACGACAACCTAACGACGGATCTGGTAACATTGACATTCGAATAGTTTCTAAGGTAATTATTTCCATGGTAAATAAAATAAAATAAAATAAAATAAAATGTTTTCTTTTTAATATAAAGTGCACCAATTACGACACAATACTGATTCTGTACCAATAAATGATTAACAAGCTGTATCAACTTAGCTCACAAGGGACATCACCCAATTGTCCGGCTCCGATTTCAATGAAATTTTCCTAGCTGATAGAGGACATATATGTATTATTTGTGATGACAGAAATTTTTGCCATGGTGCATGTTTTCTATTTTTTATAATTTTTAAGAGTTGTGATGTGGTTATTAGGGATTACTGCAGAAGTCCCTTACTAACCTTTGTAAACGTAGCGTTAATGAAAGAACAACTATGTAGATACATATAAGGCCTAGGGGGAAGTTGTATGGTAGGTATGACCTTGACGGTAGCCATCTTGAAATCCGCCATTTTGAATTAGGGTCAAGTTTTTAAAATAGGAATAGGGTAATATGATACATAATTTCGGGCTAGAATTTAATGAGGAAGACAATGGTGAAGTTAGTTTTAAGATAGGTCTATTTGAGGTCTTCAAAATTAAGAAAGATTGCTGGATGCTTATTCCTACACTATTCACGAACTGACAAATCGCAACTCTTAAAAAATGTAATAAATTTAGAAAACACGAGCCATGTCAACAACTGCAAAATGCCAGTTGGAATCTTAAAACATGCCGTGAAAATTAGGAGTGTTGCCAATTTGAAAGATCGAATAATGGACGTTTGGTGCACATTAAAAGCAGTCCTAAATTCACACTGGTTAATTATAGAACAAAAATAAGCATACCATTGGCTTTTTGGGAAAATTTTCTATTAAAATGAGGTGTCACATTCTATGGTTTTCATTTCTCAAACTTTACTTTAATTCAAAATGGCGGATTTCAAGATGGCTCCCATCAAGGATACCCTTATCGTATCACTTCCCTTTAGGCATAATATGTATTACCGAAGCTTTTATCCACTTATTATCATTAATACGCGGGTTAGAAGCGGAGGTAAGGGACTTTCGCACGTAGTAAGTGAACAATTAAATGCCTGTAACTTTTCCCCAAATAGGTGTATCTCAAAACTAACTTCACCATTGTCTTCCTGATTAAATTTTAGCCCGAAATTATGTATCATATTACCCTATTCCTATTTTAAAAACTTGACCTTAATTCAAAATGGCGGATTTCAAGATGGCTGCCGTCAAGGTCATACCTACCATACAACTTCCCCCTAGGCCTTATATGTATCTACATAGTTGTTCTTTCATTAACGCTACGTTTACAAAGGTTAGTAAGGGACTTCTGCAGTAATCTCTAATAACCACATCACAACTCTTAAAAATTATAAAAAATAGAAAACATGCACCACGGCAAAAATTTCTGTCATCACAAATAATACATATATGTCCTCTATCAGCTAGAAAAATTTCATTGAAATCAGAGCCGGACAATTGGGTGATGTCCCTTGTCAGTTTATTCCAAGTAGAAACCTCTTTTGACCTCATAATTTTGCAGGATCCAGTAAGTCATAGAATGATTTCTGGAAATTGTGGACTGTAATAGTATTCAAGGTCTTTGTTACTGATTTCTGGATCGTGGATACATCATCCAAAAAGCAACCCTTGAGTGGTACTTTTAATTTCTTTGAAAAGAAAGTAATCATAGGAGGACAGGGTTGGTGAATATGCAAGATGTGGTAACTCACGAACATTTTTGAGGCCAAAACCTCACGATTAATCACTACAGTTTCTTCTCTTCCATTAAGGAAAGGGATAGAAAACGTGGACACAGTTTCTGCTCCTTTAAATACTTCGTTATTACTTGGCGAACAGTCTTCTTTTTCACACGCATGAGATTATTTTGAGACATGCATTTTGGTCGTTCAAAATCATCTCCCAGACTTTGTCAATCATATCAGTAGTTTGCTTGGACCTGGGCACTCATTTTCTATAAATTCCGTGTCCTCACTGAACCCGCCAACGAGATAGGCAGTTGTTCACCATAAGCCTTTTTCAACACAGGGGCGCACCTGTGCAAGAATCCACTGGGGCGAAAGCCGTACATTTTTTCAATAAAATTATACTTGTTTAGCAGAAAAATTGTAGTTTACCATAAATATTTGATCTTATAGGCCTACTTCATTTCTGTAAGACAATCTAGTCGTATTACTTTTCCTGAGAATATAAATGGTCGAATACTTAACAATTACTCATCGTCTTTTCGGCTGTAGAATAACACCAGTTCAATACTACACATATGTAGTGTCTTGTAGTATTGGAGCCCCTCCCCCTAAAATTTGGACCTCCTCAATAAAAATTTCTGGGCGCGCACCTGGTTACAATTATCCCTAAGAGCGCACAGAAATCGATAATCACTTTTTGTTTCTTTGTTGAAACAGTGCCGAGTTATGACAACACTGATCTGTATTTAGCCGCGTCACTCGCCATACACTGGCGACCGGCCGAGTTGCCTGTTTCTTCACTTGTTCCTAAGGTCACACGCAAGATTGACCGGTATGAAAAATTTCAGTATACCAAAACTAACTTTGTAACAAACAAACAATAAAGAATCAGGCTCGTTTCTCAATTGCCACACTGTGCATAAGCAAGTACAATACGACTTGCTAATATTATCTGCCATTTCGTAAGTTGCTTTGTTTCGGTGGTCTAAATTTCTGATATTGATGAGTGGCGTATTTTAGTTGCATGTCAAAGGAGTTCTAGTTTCTAAATGGTAAATCTATTGCCTCCTCAAACAACTTGATTCATATATATTACTGGATACCGGTATATGTCGGCATTATTTTACATTTACTTTTATGCAAATACGTTTCCTTACCTGTTTAACTTACCTTATTCTTAAAATTGTACTTCTTAATGAGAAACGACCTTAACTTGTCGTTTTGTGGGATACGAATAATTTGTGGGAACATAATACGAATAACGATCAAACAATATATCTATTTCGTGACAAGATTGTTACTTTAAAATAGTTCACACACATAAATAAACATTTGGTAGGAGGGAAGATAAACGGGCCCTCGGATTTTCGGTTCAAAATTGATCACAACCTCTTCCCTAGGTCCCAAATAGTGTTTCCTGAAAATTTCAGACCGCGGAAACTTCAAAAAGGTGCCCAAAATTACTATAGAATTTACCAGATATGGGCAGGGAAGATAAACGGGCCCTCGGATTTTCGGTTCAAAATTGATCACAACGTCTTCCTTAGGTCCCAAATAGTGTTTCCTGAAAATTTCAGACCGCGGAAACTTCAGAAAGGTGTCCAAATTTACTATAGAATTTACCAGATATGGGCAGGGAAGATAAACGGGCCCTCGGATTTTCGTTTCAAAATTGATCACAACGTCTTCCTTAGGTCCCAAATAGTGTTTCCTGAAAATTTCAGACCGCGGAAACTTCAGGAAGATGTCCAAAATTACTATAGAATTTACCAGATATGGGCAGGGAAGATAAACGGGCCCTCGGATTTTCGGTTCAAAATTGGTCACAACGTCTTCCTTAGGTCCCAAATAGTGTTTCCTGAAAATTTCAGACCGCGGAAACTTCAGAAAGGTGTCCAAATTTACTATAGAATTTACCAGATATGGGTAGGGAAGATAAACGGGCCCTCGGATTTTCGGTTCAAAATTGATCACAACGTCTTCCTTAGGTCCCAAATAGTGTTTCCTGAAAATTTCAGACCGCGGAAGCTTCAGAAAGGTGCCCAAAATTACTATAGAATTTACCAGATATGGGCAGGGAAGATAAACGGGACTTCGGATTTTCGGTTATTTTTTGGTTGCGTGGGAACTCAATTCATTTTCGGTCTTGTCGCGCCAGGGTCTATCTGACCAACTTTTCTTTTTTATTCCTTTTTCCTCATAGACAAAGAATAAATCGTCTGTCCAACAAGAAGGAAACAAACGTACTGCAATTAGCTTTAGGTTTTTCACTTTTTTGTGTATAACAAACAATATAATAAAGATTACTTTTGTTGAAACTACATGGTACTGTACTGTATAACATTATGGAATCTCTAAGTCGTTACAATATATCTATTTCATGACGAGTGCGTTCAGTAAGCAATCTGATCTTTTTCTTTCTTTTTTTTTTTTAAGTTTCCGCGGTCTGCAATTTTCAGGAAACTCCATTTGAGACCTAAGGAAGACGTTGTGTCAGTTTTGATTCAAAAATCCCTGGGTCAGTTTATCTACCCTGCCCATATCAGGTAAATTCTGTAGTAATTCTGGGCATCTTTTTGAAGTTTCCGCGAGTAGAGTAATCTGTAAACGTCTCCATTTTTGACCTTGAAAGTACTTACACTTTTTGGTACACTATGTACATACTGTCGTTGAAGTAATGAATATTGTAATTACTCTAAGTACTCTCATTGAAGTACAAAGGTTCAATTGTAATTAAATTATTACGGCTTTTTTTTTACCGGTACTTTAGGAACAATTACTGACATGTAATTATACTGTACCGGACTGTAGTTTCATTATTTTGCTTACGTAATAACGACCTACATATTTTTTGTTCACTTTTTTTTATATGCGTTCCTTTGTAGAGCATGTTAAAGTGACAGGATGAATTATTTTTTTGATAAAGGTTTAAATATGAAATTGAACGAAACGGTCGGCTGTGCTTGTACTTCATGTTGATTAATTATTTTTTGTGTATTTTGTAACATTTTGAATGTTTAAACGAGCTTGCCCATCTTTGAATGTGGTCTTTATAAAGTGATAAGCTGAATGCATTTGTAACGAGGGTGTGACATTAGATTGATTGAATCGGCAGACTTTGTAGTGCTTTGAATTATAGCGACAAATTTAAACAAAACAACATTAGTTACTGAAAATAAATTATTTTGGGTTTAAATGAGAAAATAATGTTAATTTAGTTTTGGGTAGGGTGGACATTTTAATATAAAGGAAGTAATTAATAATGTAAAGAATTCACGCATGGTTCTTGAAGTGTATAATTAATGTCAACCGTTTGATTTTGAAAGACTTTTTTGAAACGGAAACGCAATCCTTTAAAGATTAATTGTTTGGGGAAACAACAGGCAAACAAAACTGCAACCCGGCAGGTTTAGGACGCGACAGGAAAATTAATTCAGAACGACAAGGGTTCTTTAAGAAAAGAGACCGCCATTTGTTTTAACATAAGTGCCCGCAGGGGAGGTTGGGCGACACAGAGGATGTAATATATGAGTTATGGAGAGTGAGAAGGATCTAGAATTTGGTAGAACTTTCTGGATTTATTTTTGTTGGTATACAAACTTTGATGCAAATCAAGTGGTTACATTTGAAGAAATAAAAGCACGATGCATTTGAGTTGGTGAATTGTATTCTATAGAAGTTAACAGAGAAGAAGAATTTATCTGTAAGTACTGGCTTTGTTTTTTTTTTTTTTTGTTTTATGTTTATGTTTTCTTTTTTTCGTATGAGAAGGGACATTGGAAATGAAATACACGCAAAACATTTGTAATTGTTGGGAGTATAAGGGGGATGGAAATGTTTGTTTTTATCGGGAATTGATTGCGGATTTTCCGGCATCGAAAACCATATGACTCGATGTACTTATATGTAATTATAAATTAACTAAGGTGTAGTGTAATGTAATATGGAGGCTACAGGGATTTAATATTGGTCATTGCACTTGGATTTGAACCAGGGCCCTCCCACGTGGAAAACCGTACGCTAAATTTTTTTTGTTCGATGGAGTTTTTTACTTATATGGCACTAAAATTGAACACAATCTGTGACTTGCCGGGAATCGAATTATGATCTTCCGCGCCGAAAGCCAAAGACGATAAACAAATAGCAAGGAATTTTGGATTGTTTGGACCTCTCCGTTAGGACGAGGCGTAGTTATTATTTTACATATTAAAAGAATAGTTGTATAGACACACAAACGGACACATTTTATAATAAATATGCGATTATTTTTTTGTTCATAGGACCATAGCATATCTTCAAAATATAAGAAGTTAGTGTTACATGAAAAGACCATTAAATGATGTGTGAAACTGATTACTTATGTAATATGGTATTAATTTTTATTATTTTTGTGTGTGGTATTAACATTTACAGTAGGGGAAAGGAACTGGGTAGCCTACACCTGCTTTGAATTTTGCTTATTTTTATCTTTAGTACTATTGAACTGAACATAAGTTTGAATTTTGGTGACAAATAATACTTTTATAATTGTTAGCATATGTCAGTGGTTCCCAACCTTTTTCATTTTGAGGCGCATCTGGAAAAAATGTTGTTTGTAAAATGCAGGAGCTGAATAAAAGCTTGGTATGTGATACTTTTGTAATAATTTTATGAGAAAATTTAATTTTTTTCTTATTGTTCCTTGATGGTACAAATAATCGTATTTGATTTGAAGTTTAGCGTCCCTTTTTAGCACCATAGTTATGTGGGACATGGACCTACTGATTAACGTTGAATTAGAATCCTTGAGCTTCAGCAGGGAATTCAATCCCCACGCCAAAGGCGCGTACGCTAACCACGTAGCCACAAAGAAGATTTATTCGTGTTTGAAACAGTTACGTGAACTAAAATACGGTATATAGTTAATTTCTTTTGGTAAGCTTCGTGTTTTATATTAGATATTCACCTCGTGATTTACAGCGGTCCTAAACTAATAGATAGGAGTTTTGTGTTGTAAATGAGAGGAGAGTATTTGAAAATGTTATTTAGCTCAAAGTCGCGTCTCAGTTTCATTAATTGAATGTTGGACAAGCGCCTTTTGTAGGTATAGAGCATATGGTTTTTTACTTTAACGTTTTAGGCTTACATTTTCTTGCTATGAAAGATGGGAAACTAGTTTAAAAAAGTAAAACGATTATTATGGTTTATATGAAAAAAGCACTGTGAATCAAACTTGGACCTACGTGTACGAAAAGCGCCCTGCTAGCCATTAAATTATCGGAATATATTAGACAGTATGGAGAACAAGAATTAGTACCAAGAATGTAATTTTACGTGCGTATGTGACATACACGCTGGGACGTTTTTATACTAACATTATCAGTGAGATTATTTTGTTTTGCTAATATTATATATCTAGGGTTTAGGGTAAAGTAGACGGATAAAAGCGAATACTTATAAGTAATGTATGAAGGGAAGAAATAATAGTGGTAGAGGGAAACAGACATAATGTTTCTTTGGATGAAAGGAAGACATTTCGTATGAGACATAACCATACTATTTTATTGAGGCATTAGGTCATAGATTTTTTAGATCAAGAATTTTTAGATGGGGATAATGTAAAAGTAATTAAAACATGATACGATATTAGTTAACGAAAAATCTTCTTTATTGAAATTCTGTGTATGAAATTAGTACACAGTACTAATACTGCGTACTGCAGTGTGCTAAAATGAACCGAGAATAATAAGCTGTCTAATATTAATCACGTTGATTGCATGGTTTAAAGACACTTTTTAAATATAGAAAACATATTTGTTTCTCGCCGAGCGACTTTGTATGAGAAGTGACTAGTAAGAGGAGATATATATGTAATAACAGGTAGTGTACGTTAGGGACAACTTGTAGTCATCTAATCAAGGTAGGTAGCGACACTTGTTGTTACGGAATATAAGAGATAAACGTTTATTCGGCAGTGCAGGTAACGGCATCTAATAGTGTGATTAATGTACTTATTATTGGAATTAGCCTTATATAATGATTATAGTATTTAAGTTTATGACAAGATTTATTGGCTTTGAAATTTTGTAGGTCCGCAAATTTCCTGTACACTAGCGCCATGTTTGCCGTCAGATACGAGGCAGCTCAGATAATAACAACAATTGGCTTAACCGACCTATTAGGAATTACCGTGACTGAGTTACTGAGACGCCTTGCTGTTACAATAAGGATAGTAGTTTTAATTCGGTAACAATATCTACTGTATAAAAACAAGCAAATGAAAAGTGGCTTGTTTTAAGATAGCACTGGATAAAGCATACCCTTTAACTGGCCTACACACCGTCTGCATGATGTAACTAGCTCTATTAAGAGTTAGGATGGGTTGCATTTTAGATATAATGAAAGCTTTACGCAGTATACTTGACATTTATGCTACGTAAAAATAACGTATTTTTAAATAATGTTTCATAAGTTTCTTTTTTGGAAGTTTGTGATTTCTGTGACAAAAAAATTTGCATTAGGAAGTGTGCTGCAATCTATTTTGTATTTATATAATTATTACTATAATTATATTTGCTATACTTCAAACAAAATTGAGACTTAGCCCTAATAAATGACTGCTTAATATTTTTAACAAAACATATTGCATTCAAATTGTTTTGTTTGAAATATAATTGTGTTCTTATATTTGATATTGAGGAATTTCCGGCTATACTATGATCGTAAGACTTCTAAGAAGGAAGTGAAGAATAGCAAGCGAAACGAAAATGGCCCTAACTGTGTGTAGATCAGCAATTCACAACTTTTAATGCAAGTTGGCTACTAGTATGTAACTGACAGATTGTTAGATTCTTGCAGATGCTCGCTTGCTGCTAACTTAGAGATCAGATAACTTTTTAAAGTTTCGCAAGTCTAGTGCAAGTGAAGCGCAAACTTATGCTATGTAGGATGTTACATACTCTGCAATGAAGCAGAAACGGAACTGGTGGGTTACATACCTAGATGGATGAGAAGATGGACGAGAAATAACATACATTGGATTTTCTAGAGATAAGAAGCGATGTACATAGAAGACAATCGAATACAAAATGTATAGATATAACCTGCCGTTTAGCAGAAACTGTACAAATGGAAAAGATCAGCTGATGGAAACATGTAGAAGAAAATGATGGAGACCTTCGTTCAGGAGATGATTGATATCATTTGAATACATATGAAAGTTACACTTTTATATTTAAGCTGAACGTTACAATTTTTTCTACAGCGACAGGAAAATGATCTAGCAGTTGGCAACACTGAAAAAACGTTAGAAGCACAGACGGTGGATGATTTAAATTATTTATTTTTACGTCCTAATAGTTTTTTAGTTTCACATACATTAATTGTATTTTCGTTTCTTTATTATAAACATGAACATGCAAAGCATTTTGTTTATACAGTTAGTTTTAATTATTTGATATTGTACTGATTGGTATATTATTTCAATTACTAGAAGATAGTTGAAAAGTTTTGTGTAGCTAGACGACTATGGAAACCTTAGAGTATTGTGATATGAGCATGTTTTAAGTTACAGAAGAAGGGTGAAACAGAATCATGATGAAAAGTTGTAAAAGGAGAATGTGTAAGGAAATAAGAGATTTGTGAATTTAGAGAGACAATTGAAATCATATTTAGTTATTAAACTAAAATATTTGATAAAGATTTTTAAAATTTTCTATAATTTTATTTGACATATCCAGTTAAAAATGCGCACGCTATTCACAGGTAATGTAGTAAGACACATATTTGAAGACATTTAGTGGTATTTTGATACATTTTTAAAGATATGCCTGAATATTATTTTTAACGATATATAAATGTTTTGACTATATAGCTGAAAAGTAATCATACTGATATGCATTTTGGCTATATGTTTTGTTTTCCAAGGTCCTAATACGTGATATAAGCTATTCAACATTTTATGAACTTATTTTGTTCATCCACTACTAAATTACATCCATCAGTTGCACATTTAAATCAGTAAATTTTTAACTTATGAACCAACTAGTTATTACTGTGAAGACTACGTTACATCATAATAAATTATAATTGAGCAAATCAATTATTTCTAAGTCTTTAGCAGTGGAGGTTTAGATGTTAACTATCTCAATTGTTCAAAATTGGATTCCAATTGTAAGTGCACTTGTTATGATTACTTTTTGATATTTTAGTTTCATATTTAAGTATAAAGTTTGTTTGTTTATTATCTATATAAGTAAATGTTTGTATTCATACTATTTAAAAGTTCCTATAATACATTTTCAATGAAAGGAAAATTTTCTGCATCTTAGTTTATCCGAAGAAACAATATGTAGTGTATTCCCCTGCAAGAGAAATGTTTCTGAAATTCAGTTTAACAGAAAAAGTTGGTAACAAGATATGTTAATAAAAATTTTTAGTGCAAAAAGTTAATGTTAACGTTGTAACAATAAACATTCTGCATTCTAGTTTATCAGAATCGTTAAAAACAATATGTGGTGTAATTGTCTGCAAGAAAAGTTTCTGAAATACATTTTAACAAAAAGTTTGTAACAAAATATGTTAGTAAAATTTTTTAGTGCAAAATTTATCTGTATAGTGTTGTAACAATAAACATTCTGCATTTTAGTTTATCCGAAGAAACAATATGTGGTGTAATTTTCTGCAAGAAAAGTTTTCTGGAACTTCGTTTAACAAAAGAGTTAGTAACATAATGTTAGTAAAACACTTTTAGTGCAAAAGTTAATGTTTAATGTTCTAACAATAAACATTCTGCATTCTAGTTTATCAGTAACGTTAGAAACAATATGTAGTGTAATTGTCTGCAAGAAAAGTTTTCTGGAACTTCGTTTAACAAAACAGGTAGTAACATAATGTTAGTAAAACACTTTAATGCAAAAGTTAATGTTTAATGTTGTAACAATAAAAAAATTCTGCATTCTAGTATATAAGACTCATGCCAGAATAAGGGTTTTCGCTTTGCTCTCAAGACAGAAAAAGAAGAAACTCGTATCCACGAAGTGAAATTTGGCGAGTAGCAACTCGAGAATGCAGAATTTTTTTATTGTTACAACATTAAACATTAACTTTTGCATTAAAGTGTTTTACTAACATTATGTTACTACCTGTTTTGTTAAACGAAGTTCCAGAAAACTTTTCTTGCAGACAATTACACTACATATTGTTTCTAACGTTACTGATAAACTAGAATGCAGAATGTTTATTGTTAGAACATTAAACATTAACTTTTGCACTAAAAGTGTTTTACTAACATTATGTTACTAACTCTTTTGTTAAACGAAGTTCCAGAAAACTTTTCTTGCAGAAAATTACACCACATATTGTTTCTTCGGATAAACTAAAATGCAGAATGTTTATTGTTACAACACTATACAGATAAATTTTGCACTAAAAAATTTTACTAACATATTTTGTTACAAACTTTTTGTTAAAATGTATTTCAGAAACTTTTCTTGCAGACAATTACACCACATATTGTTTCTAACGATTCTGATAAACTAGAATGCAGAATGTTTATTGTTACAACGTTAACATTAACTTTTTGCACTAAAAATTTTTATTAACATATCTTGTTACCAACTTTTTCTGTTAAACTGAATTTCAGAAACATTTCTCTTGCAGGGGAATACACTACATATTGTTTCTTCGGATAAACTAAGATGCAGAAAATTTTCCTTTCATTGAAAATGTATTATAGGAACTTTTAAATAGTATGAATACAAACATTTACTTATATAGATAATAAACAAACAAACTTTATACTTAAATATGAAACTAAAATATCAAAAAGTAATCATAACAAGTGCACTTACAATTGGAATCCAATTTTGAACAATTGAGATAGTTAACATCTAAACCTCCACTGCTAAAGACTTAGAAATAATTGATTTGCTCAATTATAATTTATTATGATGTAACGTAGTCTTCACAGTAATAACTAGTTGGTTCATAAGTTAAAAATTTACTGATTTAAATGTGCAACTGATGGATGTAATTTAGTAGTGGATGAACAAAATAAGTTCATAAAATGTTGAATAGCTTATATCACGTATTAGGACCTTGAAAACAAAACATATAGCCAAAATGCATATCAGTATGATTACTTTTCAGCTATATAGTCAAAACATTTATATATCGTTAAAAATAATATTCAGGCATATCTTTAAAAATGTATCAAAATACCACTAAATGTCTTCAAATATGTGTCTAACTACATTACTTGTGAATAGCGTGCGCATTTTTAACTGGATATGTCAAATAAAATTATAGAAAATTTTAAAAATCTTTATCAAATATTTTAGTTTAATAACTAAATATGATTTCAATTGTCTCTCTAAATTCACAAATCTCTTATTTCCTTACACATTCTCCTTTTACAACTTTTCATCATGATTCTGTTTCACCCTTCTTCTGTAACTTAAAACATGCTCATATCACAATACTCTAAGGTTTCCATAGTCGTCTAGCTACACAAAACTTTTCAACTATCTTCTAGTAATTGAAATAATATACCAATCAGTACAATATCAAATAATTAAAACTAACTGTATAAACAAAATGCTTTGCATGTTCATGTTTATAATAAAGAAACGAAAATACAATTAATGTATGTGAAACTAAAAAACTATTAGGACGTAAAAATAAATAATTTAAATCATCCACCGTCTGTGCTTCTAACGTTTTTTCAGTGTTGCCAACTGCTAGATCATTTTCCTGTCGCTGTAGAAAAAATTGTAACGTTCAGCTTAAATATAAAAGTGTAACTTTCATATGTATTCAAATGATATCAATCATCTCCTGAACGAAGGTCTCCATCATTTTCTTCTACATGTTTCCATCAGCTGATCTTTTCCATTTGTACAGTTTCTGCTAAACGGCAGGTTATATCTATACATTTTGTATTCGATTGTCTTCTATGTACATCGCTTCTTATCTCTAGAAAATCCAATGTATGTTATTTCTCGTCCATCTTCTCATCCATCTAGGTATGTAACCCACCAGTTCCGTTTCTGCTTCATTGCAGAGTATGTAACATCCTACATAGCATAAGTTTGCGCTTCACTTGCACTAGACTTGCGAAACTTTAAAAAGTTATCTGATCTCTAAGTTAGCAGCAAGCGAGCATCTGCAAGAATCTAACAATCTGTCAGTTACATACTAGTAGCCAACTTGCATTAAAAGTTGTGAATTGCTGATCTACACACAGTTAGGGCCATTTTCGTTTCGCTTGCTATTCTTCACTTCCTTCTTAGAAGTCTTACGATCATAGTATAGCCGGAAATTCCTCAATATCAAATATAAGAACACAATTATATTTCAAACAAAACAATTTGAATGCAATATGTTTTGTTAAAAATATTAAGCAGTCATTTATTAGGGCTAAGTCTCAATTTTGTTTGAAGTATAGCAAATATAATTATAGTAATAATTATATAAATACAAAATAGATTGCAGCACACTTCCTAATGCAAATTTTTTTGTCACAGAAATCACAAACTTCCAAAAAAGAAACTTATGAAACATTATTTAAAAATACGTTATTTTTACGTAGCATAAATGTCAAGTATACTGCGTAAAGCTTTCATTATATCTAAAATGCAACCCATCCTAACTCTTAATAGAGCTAGTTACATCATGCAGACGGTGTGTAGGCCAGTTAAAGGGTATGCTTTATCCAGTGCTATCTTAAAACAAGCCACTTTTCATTTGCTTGTTTTTATACAGTAGATATTGTTACCGAATTAAAACTACTATCCTTATTGTAACAGCAAGGCGTCTCAGTAACTCAGTCACGGTAATTCCTAATAGGTCGGTTAAGCCAATTGTTGTTATTATCTGAGCTGCCTCGTATCTGACGGCAAACATGGCGCTAGTGTACAGGAAATTTGCGGACCTACAAAATTTCAAAGCCAATAAATCTTGTCATAAACTTAAATACTATAATCATTATATAAGGCTAATTCCAATAATAAGTACATTAATCACACTATTAGATGCCGTTACCTGCACTGCCGAATAAACGTTTATCTCTTATATTCCGTAACAACAAGTGTCGCTACCTACCTTGATTAGATGACTACAAGTTGTCCCTAACGTACACTACCTGTTATTACATATATATCTCCTCTTACTAGTCACTTCTCATACAAAGTCGCTCGGCGAGAAACAAATATGTTTTCTATATTTAAAAAGTGTCTTTAAACCATGCAATCAACGTGATTAATATTAGACAGCTTATTATTCTCGGTTCATTTTAGCACACTGCAGTACGCAGTATTAGTACTGTGTACTAATTTCATACACAGAATTTCAATAAAGAAGATTTTTCGTTAACTAATATCGTATCATGTTTTAATTACTTTTACATTATCCCCATCTAAAAATTCTTGATCTAAAAAATCTATGACCTAATGCCTCAATAAAATAGTATGGTTATGTCTCATACGAAATGTCTTCCTTTCATCCAAAGAAACATTATGTCTGTTTCCCTCTACCACTATTATTTCTTCCCTTCATACATTACTTATAAGTATTCGCTTTTATCCGTCTACTTTACCCTAAACCCTAGATATATAATATTAGCAAAACAAAATAATCTCACTGATAATGTTAGTATAAAAACGTCCCAGCGTGTATGTCACATACGCACGTAAAATTACATTCTTGGTACTAATTCTTGTTCTCCATACTGTCTAATATATTCCGATAATTTAATGGCTAGCAGGGCGCTTTTCGTACACGTAGGTCCAAGTT